>NC_090903.1:11636722-11809222 GCF_040956055.1 Brachionichthys hirsutus | reverse complement strand
TTTAGGGCTGAGGAGGCAAACAACATTTTATTTTCCTGCACTGCTGTCTCTATTTTTACGTGTGAATCACTTAGATCAGTCATTTCAGTTTTAGAAAACTGATCATTGGTTATCCTAAAAAAAAACCAAATCTTTAAAAATCAGTGCCTTTTAAAAAAATATATCTCTAATGTCTATATGAGACTTATGCAGGCATCGATGGGCTTTCTCACAGAGCATCTGTTGCCATTTGAGATTCAGGTATTTATCAAGCTGCCGTATTTTGTTCGTTCCCCACCAGCTCTACTTGAATATGCTTTGCTTTGCTAACATAATGCCATCCTGTTCCCGCTCACTTAACTCAAGATGTCTCTCACTTGAATTACAGGAGACACACTGTGAAGTCCATCGTAGATGCATTTGGAATATTTAGAGAGATAACTGGAGCACTATTTTTAATCAATAGATATAGTGATTGGTTATCGCTGTTATTGATGCAAAGAGCGGAATACTAACCTACATTATTCTCATTTGTGACATCACAGAGAGGCAATTCATAATAGCATGATCTCATGGTGCCATTTCATCATTGAAGTGGTGTTTGATGCTAGTTTCAATGGCACAATCCACTCAAACGACAGGCAGTTCTTTTGCATAATACCCACTCTTCCATGATGGGCAGGATATCCAAAGAAGTTGTCGGGTAATGGACCGCTTGTATACGATTTGAAACCAAACTATTCTCCTCTCCTTACTCCCCCCCCCCACGTACTCCTGCTCACCCCTCTTCTCAGCAGTGGTTCCATTGCCACCAGTGGGAGCTGCAATTAATCCGAGTGGAAGCTGCGATGCTGACCTTTCCGTAGGTGATCATCGCCACGATTCGCCCGTTAATCGGTCAGCCATCACTCTTCAACCACCACCACTGCAATTATCACACACTCGTTCACCCACATACACACACAGAAAATATCACATCACAAAGGAAACATCTTGCAGCAGATTGCACAGACCCGTCACTAAAGCAAGCATGTCTGCTGAGAGGAGAGGAATATCTGAGGAATGTGGGATTGGAAAAAATTGTGTTCACGCTACCTGCTCGTTTCTGTCACTCGTCTGTTCACACAAACATGTTTACTGTAAAGAATGCTCTATTAGCTGCCGGTTCGCTCCCACTCTGGGTTCTATAAATGTAATTAGCACAGAGTTTGTTTCATCCACTGGACGGGCACAACATTTTTAAATACTCAAAGTACCCATCCAACCGGTGAGGAGGAACCTTTGGAAGTTGCAAGCCACGCCTCCTTTGGAAACTGAAACATGAGCAGCAGTAAAACTTAAACAGGAACCAATAAGCAGATGTAGTTTTAAGTGGGAATATCCTCAAGTGTCCAAGAGATGAAAGTAAATACACATATTTGATACATATTTCACCTTACATAGATACCACAGGATGCAGCAGTCATAATGAACGTGATGCACTTACCCCATTTATTTACCACTACAGCCTGACTGTGTGTGTATGCGTTTGCAAAGTCAAGGTGGCACAAGCCATCTATTTTTAAGTTTGGTATAAACTGAACAAACAAAGAAGAGTGAGAGAAGAGAACAAAGGGCGATGAAAACTCTTTCACAGCTGACCCTTTCTAAGGAGAAATGGCTCCTAATGCACTTTACCGCGCTTGGCAGAATAATGAAATAAAAAAGATGTAATTCCTAATTTGCCACAAGATCTGCACTTCAATGACCGATGAGCTAATTGTTATATTTATCTTGCTCCATCTCTCCATTTCCATCTCCATTTCCACTCCTCCCTCCATTTGCCTTCAAGTCTTTCTTTATCTTACTTTGTCTCCTTCCTTGTCAAGGCGTAATTATTTGCTATTTGCCTAAGTCATTCATTTGCTGGAGCACCAAGCATGAAAACGAGGCAATCTGGTGTAAAATAGAGGCAAGCGATCATCTGAGCATGCGTGTGTGTGCGTGTGTGTGTGTGTGTGTGAACAAGAGAGAGTAAGGTCCAGAAGGTAGTGGGGGGCCTAATAAGAACTGTCATTACTGCATACAGGGTACGTTTGCACACGCATGTGTGTGCGTGTGTGCGTGCGTACCTACCAGTCTGCACACATGACCATGTCAAAGTGACCTTCTAGCGCTGAAATGTCTGACTCACA
This sequence comes from Brachionichthys hirsutus, assembly GCF_040956055.1. Taxonomy (NCBI): domain Eukaryota; kingdom Metazoa; phylum Chordata; class Actinopteri; order Lophiiformes; family Brachionichthyidae; genus Brachionichthys; species Brachionichthys hirsutus. The sequence continues at coordinate 11,807,069 of NC_090903.1, read as the reverse complement.
GTCCCACCTCACCACTCTGTAAGAACAAATATGAAACAGAGAGAGCGAAGTTCAGAATCTGCAGAGAAGGAAGCCACAAAGTGTTCACAGAACACAACCAGCAACAAAAGTTCACTCTTCGCTGCCTCTTTACGCTCGTTCCAGCGGTTCTTGAGCTTCCTCCTTGCAAACCCACAGTTTGTTTTGTGTGTGTGGAGACCTGGACAAAGTGTCAGGGAGGGAAGACATGTCGTCTGCAGGGTAACAAGAGGCAGCTTCTGACATGACACTTGACATTTATACCATGTGAACACACACACACACACACATACACAGTCTTTCTCACTCTTCATTGACATTTCCATTCACCAGAATGCAGAGAAAAGAACAATAAACAGTTTCTCTACACCAAACAACTCTTAAGTCACATATAGTGTGACCCACAGCCCAGCCGGGTGTTATATCTTCTATATCTTCTTCTGTTGGATGAAGATCTGACCTGTTGTGATGCTTGATGTCATGTAGGTTTTTAAAAAAAGGCAAATATCACATTTGATTTTAACACTTTGACATCTACTCACACATTAGTCACACACTGAATCTTCTTGGCATAACTGACTCCATCTGCTCGATGGGTTGCCAGGTTTGTCGAGCGATCACTGTTTAAATGATTTGGTTAAGCTGTTCATTTGTCATCTTTGTGTTGTCGGGTAAGGGATGACGTCACTTTTATTTCCACACATCCTTTCTCTCTCTCCCTCCCTCACGTTCTCCCTTTCTCTCTCTCAGTTTGTTAGGCAGAGCGGAGGATTATTAAACAGGCATTATTAACACTCAGTAAACAACACATTAGGCTGTGCTAGAAAGACAATCTCAATTCCCAGCAGGAGGACCCAACACATGCACACACGTACGTATGCATGTGCACACACCATCACACAACGTGCCCCTTCCTCTCCCTCCCCTTGTCCAATCACATAGTGAACTCTGGCCTCTCTTGCAGAGCAGTGATGACAGGAGGCATAATCTGAAAAGAAAACAATCAAAGTAATGTAGCCTAATTATACGTTTACTTTTTCACTCCATCTTCCACTCATGTAAATATGTGCAGGAGGGTGAAACGGAGAAAGAGAGATGGAGAGAGAGAAGAGGAAGGAGAGGAAATTGGTCAAGTCAATGGCAAAAAGCTTCATTTGAGAAAGTGTGAAATTATCTTTGAATATAACGTGTGTGTATGTGTGTGGATTAGAATTTCCTATCAAAGGGAATCAATGTGCTTGAATTACTCTCCCTCCCCAAGGCCATATTAGACACTCCTCCAGTCCTCCTGAGCCCTGAGGATGCTGAGTGTATTGAGGCCTCAGCACACCATTTTAACATTCATTTCATTGGGCAACCACTGTTAGAAATGGATGACGGAGAATAGACGTCCTTCAGGCAGCACCACATGTTGAACTGCCTCTAACTTCATGACCGGAGGTGATGAAGGATCAGGTCTACATTCGATGTGCACTCAGGGAAAATGATGTTAAAGTGCTCACTCCGTTCTCCTGCAATGGTGAATTCACATCCATGGGCATGTGGCTCTTGTAGGGTGTAAACACATGTAGATGTTGTTCCTGTGAAAGCAGCTTTAGATGGGCATTAACAGTTCCCTCCGGTCTTCCTCTCGTACAGAACAGCACATGCATGTCCTTGTCTGCACAAGCACGATCATTCAAGAATGAAATCTGTGCAGGATTTTGATCATGATATTGTGTGTTAGATTCCAAAGTGACAAACATTTGAGACACTTATTTCGCTAAAAACGCAAACACAGCAAGCATTAAAAACTCATTTCACTCTTCTGACCGAAGTGATAAAGAGGCTAGAGCGGGGCCAGGCAGTGGAAATGAAAATTGTCTCACCTTGCAGACACACGTGTTGACCCAAACTTTCCAGCACGCCTGTTCCTCTCGACCAGCCCTCGTACGTCTGAAGTGCCACGGTCAAGGATTCATTACAGACAAATAGATTGAGGCCTCAAGGGGGGGCCTTAAAGGTCCAGTAATAAATTAAATAAAGGTTATCTCTATTTGTACACATTTGGTCAATGATGTTTACAGTATATAGTTATGGACTTTAAAGAAGTCAAGTATATGTAAAGATGGAGCATTTGCTTCAAGAGGGATTTAAAATATATACAGCATTCGAGATCCTCGATCCCTCATCTCCACAGGTGGATAAGGAATCATGTATTGGACTTATTGCAAATATTTTCAACTCCCATTTTCATCTCCATTTTCTTTAAAAAAAAAAGAAAATGCTGCCATTGGGTAGAAATTTAAAAATGTTCAATGTACAATTGCTTTCTTTCTGTTTTTGTATGTGTTGTATTTTTGGGTGAACCTTTAAATGACCCGGATCTACCGGTGGTGTGTGTCATGTCACAAAAATCAAAATAGCCACATCAAGACACCTTCCTAATGTGAGAGGAAACACACGGTTGACACCCACGAGAGAAACACACCAAAAGTGAGTGGTGCTGATCACAGCGGCATCTATAGCTGGATCAATGGGAAGGCTTTTAACCCCAGATGCACCAACTCACAGTCCCTCGCTCACTCTCTCTCTCTCACACACACTCACACACACACATGCAGATTAACACATAAAAAAGGAGGGTGATTGATGTCAAGTTGTCAAGTAATACACTGGCTTGTGGAGTTGCAAAGCAATTCAATTAGGATTTCCTTGCCTTTAAAGCCTGCAAAGAGCTGAGACAAATCCAATCAACAGAGACACAGAGCAGGGGAGCCAGAGCAGGAATGCATGATAAGTTAGATGGGCTGATACCTGGAGAGCCAATCCAGATCAAAGAGGCCTCACAGATCCAGATGCACCGCAAGCACACATGAACATACAAGCACACATGAACATACAAGCACATAACAGGACAAACAGACAAGCACATATAAGACTGCTATACATCCGTGTCTTGTGCATCAGGATGACGGGACGGAGAGCAGGGCGGCTTACTGTAATCTCATCACCAGCACACCGCTGAAAGGAAGGTCCACACACACACACACACACACACACAGACACGCGCGCAGGCAAAGAGTGAAAGAGAAAGAACTAAAGGGGAAAAGTCAAAGATAGTCGAATCAGAAAGATGAGAGCTTCAAGCATCAGTAAAATGAAGTGATATTTGCTTCCATCACTTGAAGGAGACCAAAGAGCAGCCAACGACATGCATCAATCATTCTTAATGGAACGTTTCAATTGATTTTCAGCATGAGTATCCAAGGTCACAGCAACAGAGTGTCTCGTCTGTGTGGTGTGTATTAATTTGTATTTCTGCGCTATTAATGAAGTCAATGGCATCTGAGGAAAGGGAAAAATCTATTCTGCAGACATATCTAAACGCAGTCAAATTACAACTTCCACATATATTCTCATTTACTTTACTGCGTAAAAAAGGACCAAATAATAATACAAATCTCTTTGTATTGTGATGCAAGACGTAACAATGGGTTTAAGATAAACAAGTCCAACAGCAAAAGAAACGCAACTCAGTGCCGGCATTCTGTGAGCGGGAGCATTTAGCTGAGCTCAAAACAATCTGTCATCCTTCCTTGTCTCTTTCTGTGTGTGTGTTCGATCCATCCCCGTAAGGATTTCATTTTGTACGTGTTTGGTGTGCGAAACAAAGCATTCGGTCAATGGTGTATTGTTTGTCCGCCCAAGTGTGCGTGAGTGCAAGCGTGTGTTCTTTTTATACGGGCTCCACAATGTCATTGTTTGGTCTTATTGTGATCGGCGAAGGAGCACTGCAGCCGGATGAGACAGAGATATTGTAAGCCTAAATATAGAAGTTGATTTGCCAGTCAATGGGGAAGAAATGCGTATTTTGTGTTTCCTGCTTTTGTGAAGCCACTGTGGCGAGTCATGGATTATTTAATCTGTCTGGTTGTTTTGTGAATAAAGCAAGATTTGAGAGGATGTGAGAAAAAGGACAGGAGGGATGGGGGGGGGGGACATGGGAAGAAAAGAAAGTGAAAACAAGGCATTGTTTAAAAAAGAAAATCTGACTGGAATAAGTGTAAAATAGCTAGAAAGATGGTTGGATGGCAGAGCGGAGTTGATCAATAACTCACTCCAAGAACAACGGCACAGAACCAAAATTCATCTAAAGATTCATCTTAAAAACATAATTATAAGTCTTAAATTTAACTACGCACAACAACATTTTAAAGGAACCTTGATTGTAGCCCTAGACTTAACATTTGATAAAGTCTGAAACTAAATCTGACAGGATGGCAATTATTGTGCTCTTAACAAAGAACTAACTGTGGGCAGCTCGGATTGTTGGATCCGCGTTGGGTGTTTGTCAGTGTCGGTTCCCATCTGCTGCTTTTGCCTGGAGATAAATGTGATGGCGGATTTTTTTTTTTTTCCTTTACAGGAATTCAGTCTCTGATTTATTGTCTAAAACTGCAAGAACAACGTGGAAATGTTGTTCATAAATCTTTCAAGCTACGCTACTATTTTACAACGGAACTGCGTGGCATCAAAGAGAGATTCACTATTTATATTCATGTTTTAGTTAGTAAATTATATATAGTCAGCTGAATAGTGGTATTGTAGGTGAAATTAGTATTCCTAATATAACAATTGTGTTTGTTATATATAAAACGCAGTAATCTATTCCCACACTTACAATGCCGCTATACAGTAGTGAAGATCATGTGATTTTTGTGCACTTCTTAGCAGCATTTTCTAATTAACCCCCACAAAAAAGGTCCATATAAATGGATATAATTGCATTTGAACTACAGCAATAAAGCAGAGACACAGTCAAAAACAAAGAGGACGATGACGGGATACTCTGAATGGACGTCTCATTCCCATCTGATAGCAGGACTTCTTCCACGTCAGCAGAAATGGCAACCTGAGAGTCGGAGAGAGGAGAAACAGAAAGAGAAATGAAACAACACAGAACAAAGGAAGTGAACCAAATAGCACCCTCAGATGAAGCAAACACCTGAACACACACACATACACACAAAATAATGACATAACCATATCTACAAAGCCTCACTCATGACAATCCAGCCCTGCCCCACCCTCTCTCTCTCTGTTTTGCTCCCTCTCCTCCCTGCCATTTCACTCTCTATCTTCACCCCATTTTTATGTCTGCATTATTTTAATCATTCAATCAAATCAGTCAATACTTTTATCATTGTGGCTAGCGGTGGGGGCTGCTATCTTGCTATCACTCTGTTCAGTAATTGCATTGTGACAGGGGATGATGGCAAGCGCAGAGCCTTTTCATTTGACGCTGGGTGTTTATCGGGCCGAGCCATCACTCCGTTCACCGCTGTCACTCTGCACTCAGCTCGCCGGGCCTGCCTGATGCCCTTCATATAACTTTGCAGAGTAGACTGAGAGAGATGGAGAGAAAGGGAGAAAGAGGGAGGGAGACGGGAGAATGGATGGGCAGCTTTGTGCTGAGCTGTGTGAGGAAGATATAGATAGAGGTGTGTGCTTTACTATAACCTCATCATATTCAGATTCTCTTTTCTCTTTTTTGATATCAGCAAGAGAATGTCAGGCTGTCAGTTTCTGTGAAGGAATGTGTGTGTGTGTGTGTGTGTGAGACGCATGGTAACATAAGTGCATGAACATTTCTCAAACAAATATAATACACACATGGGTGCATGCTTGCACACACACACACACACACACACACACACACAACACACATGTTGAGGCCCTGCAGGGTGTGTGAGAGGGTCAGTGAGTGCTGCATGTCCCACCATCTGGTCAAATAGAGGAAGGGACCTCCAGGCAGAAGCAGAGCATCCATCTGAAAGATCAGCTGCCCAGCCTTGCAACCCACGAGCAACAACCTGCAACCCGCTAACGCCGCTGTGCACACACGCCTTATCGTGCACGCACATACATGTTCATTTAAAAAAAATAGCAAACTGAAACGCTGTATGCTGCTGTGAGGCATAGGCCAAAAGTCATACCACAACAAGCATGACTAAGTTTCACGAGGCCATGATTCAGGATCGTTCGCTTAACGAACCTCATTGCCGTGACTAACCTGAAATAAAGTTTTGTCGCATGTCTTTTCGTTCAGCTGCATAAAAAGGATGAGTGAACAACAGTTGGCATTGCATTTTAATGTTATATAATTCAGAAGACATGTCATGATATATTTATATGTTAATATATATAATTATTAGTTGTGTGCATGGTAGAATAGCTGACTGATGATGACATTAAATCAGGATATTTGTCAAGCACTTTTGACACAAATTTCTGCTTGTGTGTGTTGTAGATTTATTTTGAGACATGCATGATAGGTTTTGTGTGTGTGAGGTAATTTTGGAGGTGAGATGAACGATCTGAATGAGGTGCATATTGGTGATGCAGACTGTGTGAAAAGGTTTGTAAAACAGTGTCGACCAATGCTTGCTACCAACAGAAAAACTGAACAGAGCAGCGAGAGGACAGGTACTTCAAAAGATGAGGGAAGTGAAATAAAGCTGTTAAAATAGTAACAGCACAACTATAGGAATCCTTGAAACTGTTCACACGGACCACAGAGGGAATGAACTTCAATATGGTGTCGGTGGCGGATGATGGAGGGATGAGGGTGTGAAAGAGGACTCCATCTCATGCCACCAATGTCAGAACACGGTGTATTGACTGAACAGAGATAAAGCAGGCTTCCTCATACACCCCCACACACACCCCCCGCACACACACACACACACTAGAATCTAGCAGATTGATTGGACACTGAAGCTTGCTGTGATGAGGGGGCCTTAAGACTCTGGCTAATAAACCTGTGCAACTGTGTGGGGGAGGGGGGTGTCTTATCAATATAAACTGCTAATATATTTCATAACTGGTGGGATTGGTCAGTTCTTGTTGCTTAATTCATCATAAAATGTATTAGCAACAGGTAGATATAGACTATAATACAAGCAACTCACTGACAGAGCAAACGCCAAAACAGATTCAGACTCTTTAAAGCATCGTAACTTAACCACATGCAGAATACAATCATGCAGAATGCCTATATGCTGAAATATAGGCATGCGATCAACTGTTACACCCCCCCCCCCCCCCCACCCCCAAAGAGACACACACACACACACAGTGCCTGCAGGAGACGTGTCATGGCTTACCTACTGAAATTGACCCTCACCCGTCAATACACCTTTAGCACACACTATCCATACCTATTATTCACAGACTATTCACTTCTTGTGAATGTGTGTGTGTGTGTGTGTGTGTGTGTGTGCACATCACCTACCATGAGTCCAGCCAGACATGTCATGCCTCCTCCTAACTCACACACCGCTCCCCTGTAAGGCAGAGAGATAGAATGACAGAAGAGTGAGATTCAACTTTCATAGCAAATATCTAGCAGCTTAGCAGTAACACACAAATATACACAGTAAACATAGCAGGGTAAGAAATATCAATTCAACCATCAACCTGAAAGGTGAATACTGAGCACTGAGAAGCACAAGCTCGATCAGCGGGAATCTGAAACCCCCCCACACACACACACACGGAGTCCTGTCGCACGCACGCTCATTCAACCCTTCTCTCCATCCTCTTCCTCCTTTCATCTCCCCTTCCCCATCTCTACCCCTGTCCCTCTTTCATCCCGCCCCTCGCGCTGACCTTCACTGTGTTGTTCTGATCAATACCCCTCTCTTCCTTGTCTCCCGCCTCTTGAATGTTAAAACAGGAAATCAAAGGGTGACGTTCCACTTTGAGTGGAAATCAAAGGTGCCTGGGTGCTTTTCAGCCCTGTGCTGCAGGGCAGGCCAGCGCTGAGCCGGCGGGAGCAGGGGAAAGAGCAGCGGCGAGCAGCACAGCGTGGGATGGAAAAGCACCGAACGACAGGAGTGCCAAGCAGCCGCTGTAGGTCTGACAGCAGAGTTTAAACTACACGTTTTAATTTGAGTTATTCTAAATATAGTAGAACTACAGGTTAAATGCAGAAGAATGAACACACATTTGAGAAGAAGAAAAAAAGTTAAATGCTTGGGAAAAGGATGGGACTACTTCACGAAGCTCCGCCTCCATGCTGCTAATTTGTGTTCTTATTTATTATTTTCTAATGAAGGTTTTCCTCTTGGTCTATATCATTTAGTCATTTCCTGATTGCACATAAAAACCCAAAATAGATAAATTTCTGAATGTCATTTGGTTCATATTGCAAGAATGATTCCATATTTCAGCATCATACTGATGTAAAACTGCAACTGCCTGTGTTCAAATCTGGACTATAAATATCATGATCAGGAACCGCTGATAAGTAATAATAATGAGAATGAATAATGAATCGCAGCTGCGCTCCTTCTCTGGCTGAACCGGCTGACGATGGAGAGCAGGCTGAGGAACTCACTTGAACATGTGACGTTTCTGCAGACAGTAATGAGCCATCACCTCTTCGGACGGCCACACGCCTAAACCAGAGAGAGAGAGAGAGAGAGAGAGAGAGAGAGAGAGAGAGACTCGAGTTAATGGACGACTTTTACCCATTTCAGTGACAGATGTTCGTCTGCATGCATTTATCAAGCCTATCTCGTGCTACAATGTGCTTTGATTCCAGCATCTCATAGGCGAACACTTTGATACTGCTATAAAACACATGTAGAAACAATGAGTGTTCGCTGGAACATAATTGGATGCATTGTATTTTCCAGTCTGTGTTCATTTGCTTCTCTTGTGGTTTCCACCTTCCCTGTGATCCAAGGCTTCGCTGTCGCTGTTTTCTCTGTCTATCCTAAATCCTTGCAACACACGCTGCTATCAGGCATTGTGTATGCAAGTGCACGTGTGTGTGTGTGCATGTGTGTGTGTGACAAGGGGTCCGGTGGGTGATAATCACAGCATGCAGGCCTGTCTGGCTTATCACCTACCGTCAGCCCTTCTCCTTCTGTCGTGCATATGAGACACACTAACACAAACACACACTTGCTTGTTGCTATTTTCCTGTGTCTTACACACACACACACACAGATGCACAAACATCTTGGCAGTAGAAAAAGTAGACATTAATTTGAATAAAACTTCAGCTTTTTCCCTCTCGCTTTGAGCTCAGCGCCGTTTGCGTGTGCTTGTTGTGTGCGCGCGTGTATCTGTGTGTGTGTGTGTGTGTTTACGTGGAAGTGTTATTGAGAATGGGGGATACAGAATCAGCTGCAAAGAAGAAAGCAAGCGAATGATGGAGAGAGAAGAGAAAATGAGCGAGGTAACGGCAGAGAACTGGGAGGGAGGAAGGGTTAGGGAGGAGAGAGAAAAGGTGGTAGTCGATATAATAAGCTGCTTACTGGCAGTCTCTCTTCACCTCACGGGGCAGACGCCGCTGCTCGCTCGCTCTCCCTCACTGTGGCTATCTCTCTCATTCGCTCCCTCTCTTTTTCCTCGGCCGAGTCCACCGAGATTAGCTCAAGCAAGCAAGATTTAATAATGCTTATTGATAAAATGCCGAAATATTCCTTCTCCCCATTAGGAAAAAAACAAGCTTTCTACATCTACAACAGCACACACACACGTGCACACACACACACACAGAAACACAGCTCCAGCCTGAGCAGCTATACAGTGTGTCTGGAAACTGTCAATACGCGATTAAACAAGGTGGCTTTTTAAATTCCATCTGTTATTCTCTGTCAGCCAGGAGCCTGTCACAAAGCGGAGGGAACTTCACACTGCCAGCTGAACGCAGAGCGAGGCTGGAAACTATCTTTTTCTTTGTGGATATAAATGTTTCCTTTATGCTGAACTGTTTATAGTTTCACAATTCTTATTCTGGAGGTGTGTGATTAAAGGATAAAGTTAAAGCTATTCCTTTTTCAAACAAATCCCATTAAATGTGTAAAAGTCTGGCATCAATAAATTCTGATGTCTCTATTTGTCTGTAGCTCTTAGTCTAAGCCCTCGGCCTATTTGCACACACTGAACACATGGATCTCATGTTTCTCTAATCTCTCATTTCTAGATGCTTTTTATTCAAATTTTACCCAAATAAACACGATCACAATCCTGCATTTGCTGCAGACCCCTTCAGCTGTGGCTTCATGGTGCATGAGGGAGTATTTACAGCACAATAGTACGTGGAAGTTTAACTCAATACTGTTCTACAGTAAAAAAAAAAAAAACAACAACAAAAAACAAGCCATGTCTATAAAAGGTGGGCCTAATTGTTGGTTTTGGTCAATTTACTCTCAATCATTCAATGGTCACGGGCTCAAACGTAATTAAAGCTCAAATGCTGCAACAAAGTGAACAATGTCACAACTGATGACCCAGAGTCCTTCTATAATATATTAAATATAAAAAGTTGGCAACACAATAAAGGAAATGCAAATATGAATTAAATATATATATGGTTCATTATTATAATGGAGGATGCAGATGCTTTTGTCCTTTTGTCCAGTCCCCCGTTTGTGTGTAATGATGTTGTTGCATTTTAACCCCGTCCTTCCTGTGTTCACATCATTTGACATGACAGACCACCCAAATCATCTTGGGCAGATGAACAGTAGAGGGTAGTAAAGCAGCATTAACGTGACAGCCTGAAGCAGAAAGGGAAAGTATTGGTCGAGGATATGAACACGGCCTTACTACAACCTTCTTTACTGTTGTTATTTATTTTACAACATCTAAACATGCCCGGCAAGTTTGATGTGTCAAATCATGAATCCTCTGTCTGGACAATGATATTAAGCTGAGATCAAAACAACATGACATAACACTGCAGTCAAGGTGAAGCTTTCACACACTGAGGGTCTCCTGTCCACTATGGTGTCCACACATCTGGGTTAATTTAATACAAAGTTGTCTGTGTGTGTGTGTGTGTGTGTGCGCGCGTGCATGTGTTTACACACGTGTGACAGACAGCAATAAGTAATAAAGCTTTGTGAAGCATATGTGAATCTGTTTGTTAATCCTCAACTCCAATAACATTAGCAGCCCAGGGTGATAAAAAATGTTTGTGCGTGCATGCATGAAGCGTTAAGTATGTGCTGCATGTGTGTGCGTGTGTGCGTGTGTGTGTGTGTGTGCGTGCGTGCGTGCTTCCCAGGTTGAGGTGCACTGTAGGAAATGAAGGGATCAGGAGTAGAGAGCAGATTACACTTCCTGAGGATAATGAAATTATTTCTCACCTTCAATTACCAAATGAGGAAAGGAAGCAGGGTAGTGTGTGTGTGTTTGTGTGTGCGTGTGCGTGTGCATGCGTGTGTGTGTGTGCGCATCAAGTAGGTTTAAGGCACTAAAACTTTGTCTTAAAACAATATGCTCAAAAACATTGCTTTAAAGGTGCTTATGCTTTGAATGGTAATCTATAAATATACTAATGATCAACTGTTTGCAATAACCAAATCACATAAGAGTTTATGAACAGCCTGACAGAGCACCCAAAATCATCTTGGAGGCAGAACTAAACCTAGTTTTGGAATATAAAGTCAACAGTAAGCGATACGTTTTGAAGGCATCCATGCTGTTTCTGAACGTGAACGCGGGTCCCGCATGTGACATCAGAGCAGTTTTCATTGAGACCTAAAACTCTGGTTAGGTACGCGAAATATATTTGTTTTTGGAGACACCCGGCTACATGTGTACATCGCCTGAGTCACTTGGTGAGCTATGCTATGCTAACAGGATCTGAATGAGGCACACTTTCATTGAAATATATACTTAGGGGAACTTTTGCTGATCAATGCATGACTTATTTTAGCTTTTCACTTCATTGCCTACAGAGATATGGAAGGAATTGGTCAACCGTTTTACTCAACAACAGCGTGATTTCGATCCGTTTCTTTCAAGTATGGACAATTGAATATCTGTTTTTCACATGTCTTTTCTCTGTCAGGTCTCCTGCTGCAGACAGAATGCTACTGTGTAAAGCCTTCAGAAAGGAGGAGTAAAAGAAGAGATAAAGGAGGAGCAGGGTGATAAAGGAGCAGAAAGATGCTCTAAGTGAAGAGAAATGCTAAGCTAGGAGAAAGGGACATATATTAAAGGACTTTATGAGATCGGAAAAGGAGAAGGTGCTGAGAGAAAGTTAAGCAGGATGGCGGTGATAGCAAAATTAACAAGGGCTCCCTCGATGGGCGGAGGGACAACTGAACAGCATGAGGCAAATGAAAAGGAAGGAGGGAGGTGATGAGAGATGAAGGAGAGGAACGGGAGTGAGAATGAGGAAGAAAAGGGAGGCCGGGTGAGGATAGGAGGAATGGATGGTAAAAAATAGAACAAGCAAGGTAGGGCAGTGAGAAAGAGCCGGGGTTAAGTGGGCCATGATGTAGCTTTATGCACACACACACACACAGCCTTCTTATTACATACTGATACCAACGAATATGCACCTCTGTGTTGGTGTCCCACACACACACACACACACACACCTCAGGCCCAGCGTGTCTTCGGGGTTCTCCTGTTCTCTGGCGGTGATCCGTCTCCACATTAAGTGAGGCCTCAGATAATTCCTAAGCCTCCTCCATGGCCGATCCAATAAGGGATAAGGCTCTCGGCTGGCCATGATCAACTGACAATCTGTCCTTTCACACGGCTACTTTAGCGGAGGCCAAGATTACCCTGGCTGGTCGAGATGGGGTATACACAGTTCACGAGACCGGAGAGCCCATGTGTGCTGTGTGTGTGTGTGGCGTGTGTGAACACAGAGACATGTGGCCAGAGCCAAACACACAACAAAACATATTCTGACCCACATTCATCAACACTCGCTGCATGTTTCTGGACTGTGGAAGGGTGGGTGGATTTGAACTCAGTATTCCATGTTACTGTGAGGCAACACTGGGTCCACCTGTATTTTAGATTATTATACATCTTTGATATATCTTACCACAAAGTCGAACAGAAGGGACCTACAGAACAGTCCCTAAGACTGTCCAGGGAACAATAAGAAAAGTGTATTCATCAACTACAATCACACTAGTCATGACAGAGGACTCTTCTTTTTAAAGATCAATCACACAGTGCATTTACTGCAGTCAGGCCACTGAAAGAAAGGAGATGAAGTGCAATGCAAACGGACACGACAACAAATATTATACAACTTTTTCAAAAAACAAAAAGGACAAAATGAGTTTTGGCCATTGCATATTTCCATCTTTTGATAAATCCAATGAGGTCAAGTTTAATAAAAGCTTAGACTAATAACAGCAGCATGTTAATAATATTAGCAATCATGAAATAGCCAGAAGTCTTTCCGCAGTTTTTCAGCCTGTTTGGTAAATCATATGCTGCGAAGAAGCAGTTTAGATTCTATTCGCCTTTCACCAGAGGAGCCAGGCGATGTGTGATAAGCATCGACATTCTAGCCAACAGAGTCTGCCTCGGAGACACTCCTGATCCCTTTTTCCATTGGAATAGGCTCATTTAAACACACACACACACACACACTTGGAGGACTGTGCAGGCCTTTGATAAGCGTGGCCCTTCTCTTTCTCTTGCTCTCTGAGTAAACATTGTTTTGGATTAGGCAGAGTATAATGAGAGCAGGGGGCTATCTGCCCACCACGCCTGCAATGTGGCCCCCCATCCCTCTCTGAGGAGCCCCGGACCAATCTTTACTCTGCTATCCATCCCCCTCCTCTGATAGCTTACTTATCTGGTGCAAAATGCTAGGGCTGACTGCCTGTCTAACTGCCCCTATAACTGTCTGCTTGTCTTCTTGGTCTTCCTGGATTCTACATCTGTCTGTCTGTTTATCTGTCTGCCTGTCTGTCATCCTGTCCTAAAGCTTGCAAAAGCATTAAGACAAATGTATGACAATGTCCTGGGTATCTCCCCCACCTGTCTGTCAGGGCATCTGTCTGGATGATAGACTGTTTTCCTGAATCGCCCTGCTGCCGGCTGGCGCTGCAGAGAACCACTGCAGTGGGAGTGATGCTACTTTGGAGGAGCGATCATTGTGCAGATGCGTAGCAAAGATGACCGCTTCTCTTTGTACTGCAATGAAAATCCAAAACTTTCTATTGAGCATAAAGCACTATGACATCACGGGCTCATTTATAAGAAGGTCATCAATTAGAGCGAGAAAATCCTCATAAAATATGGGTGCAAAGCAAACTGGTATTCGTTTGCATGATGCAAATTATTTTCACGGACTAGATGATCACATGTCGGGTACTTTTCACTGACAACTAATGGAAGTGTCTGTTCGGGGTGAAAAGAAAAGAATACAGGGGCAGTGAGGGTCACGAGAGGAGAGTCGAATAAAGTATGGAGGGAGGAAAAGAGGGAGAGACTGTGGGTAATATAGAGGAGGAACGATCAAATTAGAGGGGAGGGAATTAGATGTGGGGAGAGACGGGGGAGGCAGAACCAAAGGGGAGCTTGACACGTAGCTAATAGACATATCAACGCTGAGGTGGTTTAGCTGGCAGAAGAGAGCTTTGCAGAGCTTCATTCATTGATTAGCATACGAAGAGTGGCATGGGACTGTGTGACAACCCCAGATTATGCTGTATGTGACACACACACTAAAACACACACACACACACAGAAATGTAGATTGCTGCAGATTGCATCTCTGTCCTTCCTTGGAGAAAGGCAAGGATGTTAAATTATAGGGTGTCACCTGCACCGAGCTATTTGGTTTCTCAAATGTTAATAAACAATTAGGACAGGAAGAAGAGAAAGAGCAGGGATGGACAGAGAAAGAAAGAAAGGTTTTGTGGTATTCTTGGTGAGCTCTAGCTGTTTATACCCCCCTGCTTTATCAGCATCTAGCATGAAATCATTAACTTGGTAGGTTCAGAAAAGGAAGGAAGCCCTTGAGGCTCATTGTCACACTTACTTTCTCAAACTGGAAAAGAAAAGAACAACACAATAAAAACTGTAAAAGAGGCATGTGCATGTGATACAACACATGCGACATGTTGTGTATTTCTGAAATAATTATGGTCTGTGTGTGTATTTGCATCCGTGTGTGAGGGTATGATCACATTTGTGTGTTGCCTGAAGGCTCCCTGTGTGCAGACGTTTCATTGGAGAGGCTGATGGGCAGGACAGATATCCTGGGGTGGCCCAGCAGTGGCCAGAGTTTTATCTGAGCTGAAATGATTTTAGCACTCCATTTTGGAGCTCTACCCCAGGAGCAATGCCACCCTATCCGCCTTCATTCATTCCCTTTCTCTTTTTTTGTCATCTCTTTTCTGAGACCTTTTCTGTTATCCCCTTCTCTAATCTCTACAGGGTTTTTTTTCTTAGTGCTTCAAGCAAGGACCTAGAACAGACATTAAAAACCAAAGACGGAAGAATTATTTTGGGATGTTTATATGCATTCTTTGGGCCCTTACGTTGGCTTTTGTTTATGAATATCCTATACAGGCAAAATCACACATCAGAGACGAATATTGCGTGCTCACGTCATAGCTTTGAGAGAGAAACTCAAAATCGTTTATTTTGCAGATTGCTCAACAATCCCAAGGAAGGTTTGAGCTGCAGAAATAAGAAAGACAAATACAAAAGTATGCTATTCCATTCTAATACAAAATAATCCAAAGAAAATGCATTTAATATTTTCTTTTTTTAAGCACATCCGTGATCTTTACTGAATCCTCAGATTCCCCTTAACCCTGACCCATGAATTAAACACATGCTTGTTCTTCGTATTTAAAGTTTGATTCATGCAGTTATACCCTGTTTCACTCTGTTGTGTAATAACTTATTCTTCAATTAGTTCTTTTATAATGCCATCGGTGTAGTGTAGCGTTCCCACTAGTCTCTGGTTTCATCTTTCCTCCACCCTTCTACCATTCGCCCACCACCATCCTCATCTCTCACTGCAGTTACTTCAGACGCCACATGGGGAATTAAGTGGTATTACCAGAAAAGGCTTCTCGCTGAGCTTAACTGCATTACAAGAACAGGTAATATACCCTGAGAGAGTGTGTGAGAGCAAAGGAATAGAGGTTGGAAGGACAAGAGCTTCTGCTGGTAGAGAGAAAGAAAGAGAGAGAGAGAGAAACGGGGGTCTTAAGTGAATTGTCAACTCAAACACTCTAATCACAGTGAAAGCTCCGGACAAAGAGCCCCCATGGACGCCAATGGAGCACACCCCGGGGGCAAGGGAGTCCACTTAGCCCTATCTGGTTCCTCTACCTCCCTCTACCTCTCCCTTTACCTCATGAAGCAGGTCTTTTCAGAAGAATACCTCCAACCAGATCTGACTGCAGACAGGTAGATGTTAATCGTGGTACATATGCAGTATTTATTTATAAGAATATATAACACAGAATGAAAGAACTCCACTTTCCATAAAGCCGGATCGCGGCCTCCCTGGAGCTGGCTGCCATGATGATGCTATTCAACCTCCCTGCTTATACTGCACTGACCAGCTAGCATGTTGTGTGCTTAAGTATGGGTTATTTCCTCATTTCAGCCATGCTTCTTGTCAAGCATCCAGCAGGAAGGGTGGGGAGTCGATAAAGGTGAAAAGCAATGGAAGATTCTTCAAGCGAGAAAGGTATATATATATATATATATATATATATATACAGTATACATATAATAATAATATTTGCAGTCCTACAGACACACTATACAGTTGCCTTTGCCACATTCCCAGTGTTTCCATTGAACAGGATGACAAAGGAAGATAATGGATGTGGCCCCATGGTCCTTATTGTAACCCAGAGCATATCCTCTATCAGTGAGTGTGTGAGTGTGTGAGTTTAGGTGTGTGTGTGTGTGTGTGTGTGTGTGTGTGTGTTCACACTTGGATCCAAATTAGCCAGTCAGAAAAAACATTGTAACAGACGGAAAGACAAAATTCAGCAAAACTATGTCTTTGATTTTCTTTTTCTTTTTTGAGGTCAAGTACATTTTGGTTCACATTTATAATTCTCGAAAAATGTTTTCACGTCTAACCCGTTTTTAAATAATATTTCAGGAAGAGCTCAATAAATGCACTGCCAGACTGTCCAGCCCTGCCATAACTAGTGTCACAGAACCTGCTGAACTGGGAGAGTGGTGTATGTTGGGCGTATAATCTGGATTAAAATGAGGACACAGACGTGTGGATCATGGAGCACTGGAGGCACTAAGACACACAGACACAGTGATGAAGAGGAGGTTTCCTGTGGGGGTCATGTTTTAGGGTTGGTGTTTGATGAGTGACAGAGGCAGGTAGACAATACTGTATATAGATGTATGGGTGGGAGGAAGACACCCCACCCCCGCTACATACACACACACTCAGATACGTGCGCGCGCGCGGACACATTTAGGGTCAGTAATTGAGTGGGAGGGATACCTCCTCATTCTTTTTGTTTGCCTGTCCCCACTCTCTCACTCCCATTCTGCCTCACACACACACACACACACGTAGCCCCATCATCACCCAACAAGACCAATTTGTTGCCAGGAGTTACCAGCAAGGTCTGGGATAATGCAACCTGTCAGTCTCACGAGGCGAGGCCTGTCGGAGGTTTGGTGTTCACTGGTGGGTCCAGATGGTGCTGTTCAGTCAGTGAGCTTATTTACCCGGACTCTAAGGTCCGCCCGCGCACACACAGACACACACAGGACTCATCCCAATAGAAAAATAACACAAACTAAAAGATACACATGGCCTTGAATAAAAAGAGCAATATAAGATATAGAATATCAAATGAATCGGCGCTGCCCCGTATCACTGAAAACAGAGCAGCGCTGAGATTAAGCATCGCACTGCTGAGAGAAGGAAACAGAAATGTGAATAGGGAAAGGCAAGATATCATACAGTCATTTTCAACAAGGTTGGGTGGTGAATTGAATGCATAAGGCTGTGTGTGTGTGTGTGTGTGTGTGTGTGTGTGTGTGCGCATGTATGACGCTATACACTGTGTAGAGACAGAGTGGCAGCAGCGGCTGACTGACTTTCTAATATAAATGCTGCTTTTGTCTCTATTAAAACCACGCTTTGAATTAAAAGTCCCAAACAGCTATAAAACTGATGTACTTAGATTGCATTCACAATTTTGCTTAAGGATGCAACGCACACAAAAGGAAATTCCAGATTGCAGACATTCTGCTAAATGTAATTTACTAACATTTGCGCTGCAATACATTTAAACTGTGAGCGAAGGCGATGCCGGCCTGACGCGTGTGAAGATGTTTGCGGTTGCTTTGTGCCAATATGATTCCATTTGCAAGTGATTTGATCAAAAGGCAAACACACTGGACTGTGGTGAGTAATGCACTTCTCTCTGGTGCTGCAAGCCTCGAATCAGAGGCGTCAGATTGATCAGATTTATCGTATATGACCAGCTGCTTCAGAAGCTGCAGGGATTTAAAGAGCTGAAGGAGAATAGTTTTATAGTACAATCAGCTGCAAATACTACAGGAATGACTCAACGCAATAATAAACAGAGCATTTCATTCTACTTTTACTTTTCAAACACACCTACTGGTATTTAGTTCAAATTGATTATTTACATTTTAGGATTATTATGTCAGGCGAAATAAGATTTTTCTTAAAAATATTTTTATACGATTTTACAAACAAAAAAACAGGCTGGATTTAAGATGTGCATCACTTCAGAAAATGGCATTTTAAAATTTCAGTGCTGATACCAGGTCATGAATCGGCCTTCAGAAAGGCACCAGAACTCCAACAGAGATGCAGCGGTTGGATACCAGAACTAACTATAACAGAACATGTGTATTTGAGCAGGACTCAGGGATGTAAAGATGAGAAATGATACCGAGGAAGAGGATCAACGTTTTAAAGCAGAGTAGTTGTCAGGGCTCTGAGCGCTTCGCCTGTCTTCTTCTTCACCTCCCTCCTTCTCCAGAAATGAATATTTCTAATCACCATATGAATATTGCGAGCATGACAAGTGCATATAAACACACAAAGGTGGGCTGCTGAAATCCACTCACTGGGAGCTATTAAGTCGTCAGACACAACAGAGAGGCTGACAGAGGAAAGAAACAGCATGCATGTGTGTGTGTGTGTTTAGCGATAGAAGCGATGTGGTGGGCCACTGAGCAGAGCAGATGGAGGGAGAGAGGGGGGGAGAAAGAGAGTGGACAGGCAGTCAGAAAAAAAAGAAAGGAAAGAAAGAATTCCTGGCAGGCTGCTAATTTTACTTGTCGCAGAAAAAATATTACCAACCCATGCTCAAACTGTCAACGTCACTGTCACCTCAAACCCCAGGGGAAGGTGTGTGTGTGTGTGTGTGTGTGTGTGTGTGTGCATGACCTGACAGAGCAAGGAAGAGCAGGGCATTCATTCTTTGGAGGTGTGTGCGTGTTTGGTTCTCTTCATCTCAAACTTTCTCTACCTTTTTGACGGTACAAAATGAATAAGAAACCTTTTATTCAGCTCCAGCAGCTTCAACGAATCAAATGATTTGGTTGTAAAACTAAAGACATTCCAAAACAGCTACAGCCGGACTTTGCTCTTCATAATTATGAGCAAAACAAAAATCCTTTCACCATGCTTTCATGGTGCGTTAACATTTCACGCCAACATAAACTCGATGAAGGTTTAACGGGGGTCTGTTCCGTTCCATATTTAAGAAGTAGCAGCACTTGCTAACGCTTCACAAAATCTGAATATCCTCCTTTAAGCACCGTCATCAAATTGAATCCACGGTATCTGACAGCCTCGTGCTTTCACCTTTTTCCTTTTTGCTCAGTGATTCCTGAGCAAAAATGCCGTTGAATGAACACCACAGACGTTCTATGATTTCAGGGTCAACTAGGCAGTTAGACAGATACAGCTGTGACATCAGCTGCTAAGTGGGCCAGGGGTCTATCAGTCAGCGGATCTGTAAGGCCTGTAACCTGCGGCGACAGGTCCTTAAAGCGCCGCGCGGACAGAGCCGTAACAGATGCCCATCTAAGTGCCTGATTAAAACTTAATGTGCAGAAGGAGCCACGTGTCAGTGTCAGTGTGTGTGTGTGTGTGTGCGTGTGTGTGCATTGCTTTGGAGAGAATATGAAATGGGCGCCAGTCCTCCAGCGAGCGAGGGGCCATGCCAGCTGCTTCCCTCCCCAGAGACGGAGCCCTGAAGCTGGGTAGTGAGGCAGGACAGTTAGGGGAGGCTCCATTGGGGCATGGCACCGTCACAACACAAGAGGCATATGTGCGGTGACATTCCACATATCATACGAGATTCATTTTCAAACTCTACTACACCTGCCCACTCGCATGTATGCGTGTGTGAGGTACTTTATCAATCGTTTGACCCCCCCCCCCCCCCCCCCCCCCCGATGTCAAGCCACCAAACTACCTCGGACACAAGGCTGCATAAAAGCACCAATGTGAGTATAAATCAAGAATAACAAATGAATAAAGTACAACATGTACAACTGCCTGGACGATGTATGTGTAAGACTGATATCTGTCAAACACCCTCATCCAAGCATCTCTCCAAAGCGACTTCAGCAAATAAATACACATTGTGTGTATTGGTAAACACCATTGTGTTACGACGAGGTAATGGCATTATGGAGGATACAAAGAAAGGTCAATAGCATTATGGTTATTGAACTCATCTGGTAGGATAATATCTGTGAACCTACTAGGTCATCAACTTGTTGCTGGTCAGAAAGCATGCACACACACACACATTCACACACCATGGAGACATTGTGGTGCTCTCTGCTTGCCAGTCTTTGTGTGTTTGAATGAATGCAGGCATTTTTAATGTATAAATTTAAAACTTCAATTTTGTGAACAGGACTGTGTGTGTGTGTGTGTGTGTCCAGGAGGTATGAGTAGCTTTGTGGGTCAACAAGCTAGCAGCCAATAATTTAGCCACTGACAGAAAATCTAATCTGCCTATCATCCTCTCCCTCCCTTCCTCCCTCCTCCTCCTCTCTGTCTTTCCCTCTATCCCTCTCTCGCTGATTATGCTGTCAATACGGTGCGGATGAGAGGAGCTGACAATTGACCAGCCTGGATCAATATCAGCTAATAATGGAGCAGAAAAGAGCAAGGAATCGACTGAAGGAGAGGGAGATAGAGGGAGCGAGAGGATGAGTGAGAAGGTGACAGAAATAAAAAGTCAGTTTGATCCCATTTGGGCTGCGTGGCGTGTGGAGGTGTAAGTGGGATGATTGGCCTGTTATTGCTGGTTTAATGTTAGGCAATCAGAGCCCTAGTGGTCTAGATATCAACAAACATCCATCAAATTGTCCCTTCTTCTTCTCGATACCACCTCCTCTGCCTGGCCTCGCAAGAGCCCCGACAAACAAAACAACAATAATGAGAGTTGAACAATGATACGGTTTGAAAAAAAAAAGAAAAGAAACAGGGAGGTTGGATTGATAGCTTTGCACTTGCGAGAGACCGAAGAAAACACTTTTGTTTGGGGGGGATTCGTTGAGTTCGGGAGATTTCCATTCATCTTGTGTTTAGTCTTTCTCTCTTTCCAACCTGTCCTGTCCTGCCCCCCCCCCCCCCCCCACCCCCCAGCAGAGGAGCATGCTGTTGTTGACGGTGATATAATAACACAGTCAGGTGCCTGTGGCCAATTCTCTGTCATTTGGACTTTTGCGTAAATCACCATGTATTGTTTTTGTCTTCCTTTCTTTCTTCATCTTCCCCAAGGTGTCACTGTCTTTTGCTCAAATTACCTTTCTGTGGCCTCCCAGATGCCACAATTACTGATGCTGCATGGATACTAATGGAAGTGTTTCTGTTTCTGCTACTAACAAGCAAGTCGACACTACTTAGTCTATGCTGCCTTTATGGAGGAGCAGGAAGACACAAGGTGGCGTATGGATTGACTGAAGTGCTGTTCCTCTAACTACCTTTGACTCAGTGGCTGATTGTGATGCCGCTGTCAAAGACTTCACCTGATTCAGTTCAGGTATGTTGAGATCTTTGTACCAGCAAGGAAAATTAAAGCCAAATTAAAGAATGTGTTTTACACCACCGCCTTGCTTTTTTTAGGAAGCAGTTTTGTCTGACCAGGGGAAGAACGGGGGTCAAGATCATTAATAACCAGCGCTGGGTATCAGTCTGATACTTGGCTTGTGTACTTTTACTCGTATATTACCACTTCACAACAACGTAGCATCACCGCTTTTCGGTTGCGCAGGAAGGCAGAAAAGGAGCAATGTCAAGAGTGTGAAAATAGTTTTATGAAAGCGATAATAACAAAAGTGAAGCAGACTAAAAACTAGGCTCTGCGAAACAGTTGAAAAGAAGTGTGAAAAATAGCACCATTACTACAACCAGCATTTTGTTTAAAACACTCAACGAACCCACGCAGAAGCAAGAATGAATCGGCTCAAGGCGCGTGAGTGCCATGTCAACGTGCTACTGCTATTTGTGGCTTTGCATATGCCAATGTTATGGTGAATAAACCAAGTTCCCAAGTTAATAAAATAATTAATAATACTTTAACTGCAAAGTTGCTTTTGGAAAATTGTTTTCTGTAGTTCCAAAAATATTTTTTTTTGCCGACGCATCCGGGGTGTACCGATAGCAAGATAGTTATTACTGAGTGCTCGTATTAGTGAACGTTATCAGCACGCAGTCCAACATGAAAATGTCAAACCAGAATTATAGTGAACTGTCCATGCTCGTTCTACCTCAGAAAAACAAGTTGTCCATCACTTTCCTGTCGGCCCTAATAGTTTCTGTCCCTTCCAGACACATTAATAATCATGCGCAGCCCCCTGCCTTCAGATTGAGCAAGTGTCCCTGCTAGGACTAACTAAACGAAATGCCCTGTTCTCCTATTCATGCTGATTGCAGCACGGTCATAGTGATGAGTGATGGAATGGAGGGGACGGACGAGGAGGTGGAAAAGGAGGAGAGCAGCCTTGTTCTCATTTACATATTTATAGCTCCACGGTAGGAAGGGGGGTACAGCGCTTGTTTGCGTGTTTTCGACCGACATGTCCAATTATCAACCCTGTTGTTTCCTTAACAACGCTCTGAGTGCTAAACACCAACACATACACCACACAAACATGCCCACTCACGCACACGCACACAGACACACACATTCATATGAGCCAGCAATGCTTCCTGGTAGAAAGAGTCAGTTTGTGTCCCATCTGTTCATACAACAGGTATGTGGTCAGTTTTTAAGACAGTTGTGTGTTCGTGAGGTGTGTTCAATTGCAACCCCCCCCCCCCACATATACACACAAAACAAGGTTAAGACACAGCATATGCCATATGGCAAATATACAAACCCAAGCATGCCTAATGAATTATTTCCATGTTAATGCCGTCCCCTCCATTACCATGGCAACAAGCATGATTGACAGTGCAGAAACGGTTGCAGGAGAAGAAGCGTTGAGGTTCTTAACCCAAATGTATAAACTTAGCCCCTCCACCCAATACATGCACACGTGAACAAAATTATTTGCAACCATTGTCCCCAGCGCTGCACCAAAAGAATAATCGAAGACCCCAAAACGTGAGCTGCAAGGAGACGAGACTACACAAGCAATCTGATAGTCAGCGTCTCATCTCCTCGTCCCCACAACTCCAACAAAGACACGCACACACACGCACACACACAAACACACACACACAGGTACACCCTGGTTTGGAGGAGGGAGAATATTAAAAACAAACAAACAGAATTGAATTGCTGAGAAGAATTGCAGAGGTGCTGATTACATCTGACCTCTCACCTCTGCTGTCAAAAAGCGCTTCTCTCTTGTTCTCCCCTCCATTTATGTGTCACCTCTCATTACCCCCCCTCCTCCTCTCTGACAGTTTGTTCACCTCTGTGCTTCGGCTCTGGCTTCTCCTCCAAGACTTCATCACGGTTCAGGCTCCTGAGGAGTATTCATGACGAGACAGGGACGTCCCAAATAGTAGTTCCAACTATAATTTAATGGAGGACTTTCCTGTTACCCAAATATCAAAGAGAGATGTGAGAGAGAGAAGAGAAACAGAACAATGGAAACAATAATGCATGCTTTGACTCTGAGTTGCTAACATCAAATAATGTAGTGCACTATTAACCCTTCCAGCCAGATATTGGATATAACAAACATTTTATGTAGCATAAGGATGGCCCCTTCTTCGGAACCAGATGCTACTGGACGGACACAACTGAAACCTTTTCTTGTTCCATCATAAAAATCACACTTCATCACAGGAAGTGGAAGACAATCAAGCTTCATGCTATTACCTGACCCCTAATTAACCCATCCTTGACTTGCTAAAAGCCCCATTATGTGATAGGTAAATGATGGTAGATACTCTTCAACCTACAGAGGCTCTAATGAGTTTGTATATTGTGTGTGTGTGTGTGGGAGGGGGGGGGGGGCACTTTCTATTATGGCTTATAGCTACAACTCTTCCTCCACCTAGAATCTAATACCTGCTCGGATTATGACCAAATCATTTACATATCAGGCAATTTATGTTTAATGATTCTAAATAAACCTGCATAATGAAAACTCATCAATGTAAATAAAGGTTTACGCCTACATTATATCAGTTTTTACATATTTGACGGATGAGGCTGACCACATTCTTTCATTTTCTCTCATCTGTGGCATCGGCTTCATTATTTTTTGGAGAAGATGGACAGCCTGGAGAAAAAAAGGATCTTGTTAGCCAATGCAATGATGTAATTCAGGTGGCAGAAAGTAGCATTGGGACATTCCTTTATATTATTGTTTTAGTCTTTTCAGACAACTTTTTGAATGGTAAGCAACAGAATACCACCAGTCCTAGATGGATAAAGCTCATCAGTGGCCTGCCTGGTAGTGTAAATGCATCCCATAATACACCACATAACCTGCAAGAGTCTCTGTAGAGTTTTCATAGCTAGTGCTGAGGAAATTCACACCAGTGGACCAGATCAGAATCATATCACTGGAGCTCGGTCATCTGAATCCTGTGACCCAGATTGTCGGGTCTGGTATTCCTTTCTCTCTCATGCTCTACGTGTCGCTCTCCATCTCTATCAGTCGGACTGTCTGTCTCTTTCTTTTACTAACACACACACACACAGGCACACACTGTTTCTAATGACACCAATGTCATAGTTAACTGGTCCTGGAGTGGAGTTGCAGTGGTGTGGCAGGGGCCGATTTGGCAGCAGTCACAGCTGAAAGGCTTTTATCCCGCATGGTTGAAAGCACAGAGATGGACATACACAAGGACCCCTGAGGGACACACACACACACACACGTACGCACAGGGAGCAGTGGCAGTCAAAGGGAGTGCACTCGAGTGCTTGTTGGGTCGACAACTGAGAAAAGCAGAGGAGGGAGAAAGAAAGAAAAAGAAATAGTGAAAGAAGAAAGACCACCAGGATGGTGTGACTGTTTTCTGCGAGGAGATAAAATGCTGTGACAGTCTCTGGTTCTGGCAGCCGGCGCACAGATCAGCGACATCGAAATGTTCACACACAAAGTCATTGTTTTTTATTTTAGAAGGAAGCCATTCTTTGGATCTTCCTAAAAAACTTAGGAGAAAAGGAAAATCTCAAGGCTAGATGGTCAGAGTTGTTCAGAGTAGAACAGAAAACACGTTGTTCCTACAGTTGAGTGCTTAGATGGGCATCGGTCAAAGTGGACTTAAAGTGAGTGTTCTGACAAATAGATAAATAGATAAATAAAACCCTGTTGTGGTCCAGACTTGGCTCATTGGCCTGCAAAGAATCGCGACTAAAATTATATTTAATGCACCAACGCCAACAGTTGAATGGCCTTTTTTTGGTGACAACCTTCAGTTAGTGTGCAAAGGAGGAAGGATTGAAACTCACAGCTGAATAGAAGTGATTTCTTATAAATTCTGGAAGGAGGATTTCTCTAAACTTCAAATCCATTCTTGCTTCTCTGTGAGAGAAAACGTGCACAGAGCAGCCGCATGGGAGTGAGGACGGCTGCTATTGGGCCTTTCTAGTATAGTGTTTCTCCCTCTGGTTCGGCGATGGCATTATCTGCCTACTGCAGAGAGAAGAGAGCAGATACCACACAGATGAGCTCCTCTACCAGTGTGTGTGTGTGCGTTTTATCCTGTTCATGTTTCCTCAGAATGAGTCTATTGGTGTGCACGTGTACATGTTTATAGGGGTATGTACTGTGCATGCCTGTGTGCTTTTGACATTCAGCGTTGCTGCAGAGTGTTTGTCCCCCTTTGCCTTCCCCACTTATCTTGACACGCAAACCCCTCTGTGTGGAGAGGCGAGTAGCGGCGTCTGACTGCGAGGAGATTTGAGCTGCAGTAATATTCAGGTTTGGGATCCCTCTCTGTCTGCAGGATTAACCTCAGATGGAAAAGATCTGGCCCACACACTGTCGAGAAAGCCACAGTCATGTATGATACAAGAGCTCAGCAATCGCATGCAATGCTGAGGTCAGGCCTCTCAGGTATATCAGAGACGCTGCATAGTCGACTTCATAGATCAATAACTGCACATCAGTAGTTTGTGGATAGGAACTGTATGAATGTTGCAGCTATTATTCTGTCAGAATAAGAAATTGACTTGAAATAATATCCTTTAGCTGTGCTTTAATATTTGCTCCTTCGGTTAAAGGTAGCAAAACAGCATACAGTCCCTCATTTATCACGACTTTACATTCCGGTTACGATCCAGGAATAAAATAATGAAATAATAAAAAATAATGGAAATGTAAACACTTATACGTACAGCAGAATTTCACGATATATGAATACATATATATTCCGCGATACAGTGAATCTGTGGAAAGTGAACCGCGATATAGCGAGGGACGATTGTATTTTTGAAAATGTGTTCCCAGGTGGAGACTTTGAAAACGCCACCCTGCTGTTGTTGCAAATCCCCAAGAGATGATGACGGCACTTATTATTGTTCTTCCTAACCTTATTTAGATAGATTTTAGTCACACCAATCCACCACCGCCTTGGCATAAATGCTACATACAATCTCTGTCTGTTGGGATTGCTTCAAAAATATTGCCGGGTGAACAAAAAGGTGAACAGTTGTTTTTTTTAATGCAAAGAAAAAACTTACAGTGGGGCCCAAGATTCCGTCTGAAAGAACTTGTGTTTGTTTTGTAACGTTCACACAACTTCTACACACTTACAAAGGAATGACAAAACCTCCCGAAACTGAATTTATGACATGAATTGTAACTGCACAAAGAGAGATGACAGAAAGAGAGAGCCAGGGAGAAGAATTATTAAAAGTAGGTAACAACTGTCCTGAACTTCATTCACTATCTTGAAGAAGCCCTGTGATTTATACAGTATATTGTGTGTGTGTTTGAGAGTGTATGCGAGAGAGCGAAAGAGAATGAATAGAAGGGGACCACTATGGGTCATCCGTCCATCTGTCCAGCCAATGGTCAATTTATAGCCAGAGAATAGAGATAAATGGGTGGCAAAACAGAAAGTCTGTGTGTATGAGAGCTGTACCGACGCCATCGCCGCGGATGAATAGGAACACCCATGGATGAACAGATGGAAAGAATAGGAGAGGGGATGCGGAGGAGGAAGAGTGGCAGGTGGAGGTTATCTGGCCACAGACAGAGAAGACGGCGGGCCCGCATGAGAGTAAGCTGCTGTGCATTATCAGCAAGAAAAACCTCATATATACACAAACACACAGAGAATGAGTCCATCGCGGCGGTTTCCATACAGCCGGCGTGAGGAAAGTCCTGCTCACCGTTTCCTGTTGAAACGGCACCTCGAAGCAGGTCGTGTCTGCGACTTCTTCTTCAGCCATTGTCTTAATATCACTCCTTATTTTTATGCAGTGAGCAAAACAATTCAGAAGTCAGCTTTTTTCAAACTATTTGCTCGCTCCTACTTCTTTATCATTTTATCATTCGGATATGCAAACAGTTTCTTCTGACACCACTTTAGGTGGAAGAAGACGAAAAAAGGCACCTGAATAGTGCGCTGTTAAAATGAGCAGCTACAAGATGGCTGCCAGGACAAAGAACAGAAGCAGCGCAAGGAAATCCAAGGAAGATAAATAATGATGAGGGTTTTGTTTTTCGCAATTCGGCCATTATTGGAGGAAACATTGTCGAGAGCGGAGTGGGACATGCAAAACAATTTTAAACCAAGTTTATTGAGACCTTCCTCTTAGAATCTTATATCTGCCCCATCCACACAAAAGAGATTTGAGGAGGAAACAACCATTAATGAGCACGATAAAAGATCCTTTGGTGTATAACCTGATAAGTATAAGGTCTGCCGTTAAGGCTGCTAGCAGAAACACATAGATATGATAGATGATCCCTCAGGTTCAACATGCTGTTTTACTGCATGCACATATAAACAAGTTCAGATAAGTATTGTGGCATGCATAAATATAGCATATATACACACAAATACCCCAAGGTGATTAAAACAGTCCTTGTTTCATTACGCTTCTCAGATAAACCCGAAAATAGACTTGCTTGCCATCTCTCCTGTTCATTATCTGCCTGGCATTTCTTTCAACAATTTGTGGCCCACGCTTGGATCTTCCTTCATTTCCTTCATCCCCTGCAGGGTACTAACTGTTCATCTCTGTCATCTCTCTCTCTCTTTCCGTCTCTCTTTTCATCACTCTCTCTCCCTTTCCCTCCCACCTCAGGGCCACTCCAGTCTAAATGGAGTGATTAGTCTAAAGTGGGTGCTGTCAGTGAGATCATCCCAAGATAGTGTCCTATCTGGAATGACCCGAGCCGACAGCAGACCAGCTCCAGAGAGACAGAAAGAACGAGGGACACTATTAAATGTTCTATTTGTGACAGCTGGCTCCAGGCTCCTCTCCTCTGCCTCCTCTCTTCAGAGCTCCGTCCAGATCCAGCTGAAGCTCTCGCTCCGAGCTGAATCTACGGAGGAGAGGAGGAGAGTTGAAGCGAGTTGAAGCGAGTTGAGGGTTAAACCAGCCTAACGCCCAGCAGATTAACTCAATAAATTCAGGCATATGATCTTAAATAAATATGATGGCTTAAAGATTGAAAAGCTTTGGCCTACACCTGTCTCTCTCTCTCTCTCTCTCTCTCTCTCTCTCTCTCTCTCTCTCTACTCCACGCACACAAGAACAAGGACAAAGCATTGCAATAAGCTGCAGAGGGCACCGACTGACAAAAGCCATTTCATAATGGGTCAACCTCATTCACGCATCAATCTGGCCCAATAGCTTCCTAATCACATAATCCACAGAAATTATACAGACAACACCTTTAAATTCTAATTGCACAGATGGAAAGAGGGGAGATTACCCAACAGGAACGAAAGGTGACCGTGTGCGTTTGTGAATGTGTGTGAGCTCACGCAACTGACGTAAAGCTGAGCGGCCGGCACGGAGCTGCTTCTTGATTTACCAAGTGAGCATCAAACGCTGCCTCTCAACATCCTTTGCGGGGTGCGTTGTTGTTATTGTGCATGTCGGTGGGTGCGAGTAAACAGCATTTTGTTTATGACATTTTAGAAATGGAAGTCATTCGCTCCCACTTGACAACTCATAATTGCACTAATCATGACGGTGTTAAAGCACTTCACATAACGTATGATCTGGAACACACACACATGCTGGGGCATGGACACAAACGCACACACACATCTGTGAAGCAGCCTGAATGATGAACAACTCGAGTGTTTTGTTAGACGGAAAAGCACCCCTGATTAAGGCTGTGTTACAAACAACAATTGACCTGCAGATGAGTGTGGTGCGTGGATGTGTATGTATGTGTGTGTGTGTGTGTGTGTGTGTGTGTGTGTGTAGCATGCATATACTGTATACAGTAATACAAAGACATAATGTAGTTGTGGATGAAAACTGAATCCTCAATATTTGTTGAACTGTTCTACTCCAAGTGGGCATAAATACAATATTAATGTGTGTGTGTGTGTGTGTGTGTGTGTGTGCGCGCGTGTGCATCTAGGCTCTTCAGTTAGAAAAGGTAGGATTAAGAAGAAGGGATAGACTTTCAGAGGGAGAGAGAGATGCTTCAGAGAGCCCATCATGTATGCATTGAAAATTTCTTCCCCACTGCAATTATTCAAGAGCTGATGTTTGCCAGAAAGGGATGTGGAACACGGAGAGGCAGAGGGGAAAGTCAGATGGTGGATTAACAGGAGGTTAGATGGTGTGGGTAGTTTATCTGAGCAATGAATTCGGAATGCTGGGATGACAATATGTGTGAGCGAACGTGGCGTAGGCGGATGAAGTGAGTAAAAGGCATGAAGATAAACAGAGACCCGGCCGCTCCGGCGGTAGGTAATGAAACACAACCGGAGAGACAGGAACAGAAAACAGGGTCATATTTCCTGTAAAGCACAAACTAATAATGTTCCACTTCATCTAAGACATGTATGTATGATAGCGTTCCACCGTTTTTGGGTTTGCTTCTGTCACCATGAAGCATCTCATCAGTTTACGCAGGATGAGAAGAGAATAAAATATTGTATATTCATTATATTTTTTATTTTTTATTATTTATACTCAAAGTTCATGCTGAATAAATTATAAAAACATTTTAGAACCAGACAAATCTGCCTTGATAGGTGTGTTTAAAGTACACAGAGAATAATGATATGCTTTAGAATTAACAACAAAGGTCTGGACCTATTGGCAAAGACTAAAACAATTAGCTGACATTAGGAGACGAGTATTTTAACGTTCTATTGAATAAACAATTAATCAACCAATTATTTTACACAAGAAAACATTACATATTTACTTGGAAATAATGAAGCCGAGGAGGTGAAAAATGGAGCAAAGAAGCGTATGAGGGTCCCTTCTTGGCACCATTTACGGCCAAAGCAAGAACACAATACTGCTTTGTCCACTTGAGTTGTCGTGTATGTATGTGTTTCTGTGTGTCACAGGTCTGTGCTATGCAACGTGTGTGTGTTTGTGTGTGTGTTTTAGAGGTGCTTCAGTTCCTGTGAGAATATCCAACCGAGCCTTACCTCCCAAACACTAGAGCATCTTTTGAGTCGGTGCTCGGAGTCACACTAGAGGATCAAAAATAAAAATCAAAACAGGAATCTAAAGAAGCACAAAAGTCTGTAACCCGAAGAGAAACACCAACGGCCGTCCTCAACACTCCCATTCAGCACATAATTACTGCACCATTTCTCACTTTTCACCCCCGTTCGGATGATTTGAAAAGCAGGGACGGATCTTTTATGATGCCACACATACACTTTAGACAGTATAAAGAGACAGACACACACAGGAGCGCACAAATAGCAGAGCAGTGAAAGCTCTTGCTTGTTGGATGATCAGATTGTTCTTGCTGCAGGCTTGCCTCTAAACATAAAGCTTGCACCGCCTCATGCTAAAAGCCTGACTTAGTCCTGCTGAATATTGCATGGCAGTAATGTTTCACAGCCTGGCACAGATTGGCAACACGAAGTCTCTCGGGTGAGGTGTGCCGGTACGGGAGGAAGAGGGAAGTAGTATGAAGGAAGAGGAATCTTATAGGTGTCTCACGTCCTGTTTCTTTGTCATTTTGTGTTTGTAGTCTTTTGATTTCATCTGTGGAGACTTTCTGTCATGGACTTTGGACCCTGCTGATCTTGTCTTGTTAGCATTATTTCTGCGCCAGATCTCTTTAGCCCATTGTGTGGTTGTCTGCCCCGAGAGTTAACAATGCATGACCGTTTACGTGCGCTACCAAATGTGTGCGTCAGTAGGAGAGAGAGAAAGTCACAGAGACAGTAAAAATAAAATGGTGTAAAAAATAAAAATGGTCCTGATTGGTTCAATTCACTGCGCAGTGTTTTAGAGGGAAACACCAGAGAGAGCGAGAGTCTCATCTCTGTATAATGGGACAGCGGGATCTTGACAACGTTGATTTGGACCCCACAGAGGGCTCCTGCGTTGAATACCCACAACTACACACGCGCACACACACAGACACACACACCCACAGACACCAGGGGGAGGCCCTCATCAGAGGAGGGTGTTTTACCAACACAAATCACATCAAGTGATTAGACACAGCAGACTCACAGTAGAGAGTTGGAGTGACAACAGATAATGAAACAGGGCTTCCATCAACAAGTAGGAAAACACACACACACACACACAGAGAAATCCTATATGCAAGAATGTAATAACAAACACGAAATACACAACATCGGCTCTTACACACACGGACACAACAGCACCATCAGGAAATCAGCAGCCAATCAGAATAATTTGACTGTGGTGATGACAGGTCTGTCCGTGGAACAATCTGTAGCTGATGTCACCGAGAGAGACATCATTATCCACACACACACACACACACACACACACTCGTCCTTGTACTGTATGTGTGACATTAAATCTGTGGGTTCAATATTTACGACGACTGGTGGACTTGACTGGACATTAGTCATCACCTAGCATATAGAATACTTACATTTTCTATGTGATAAATAAAACTAATTGCTGTCAATCAGTCGACAGGAATACAAATGACATTTGG
This sequence comes from Brachionichthys hirsutus, assembly GCF_040956055.1. Classification (NCBI taxonomy): domain Eukaryota; kingdom Metazoa; phylum Chordata; class Actinopteri; order Lophiiformes; family Brachionichthyidae; genus Brachionichthys; species Brachionichthys hirsutus. The sequence goes on along the minus strand of NC_090903.1, from coordinate 11,774,708 downwards.
GAATAATTCAAAAATAGTTTGATCATTTGAATTTTGTCCACTCAGCACAAGGAGACGACATCAGTAGTCAGTAGTGAACAGTGTTTCCATGTGTTAGTGTGACATGGTGACCGGAGGTGTGCATCGTTGTGGAACAGCGAAGATGATTCATGAAGAACGGCACGTGATTTCGAAGGCCGACTTGCAAAGCACATCGTTATTCCCACTGGCATCGATGTTTGTGTGTCCTTGTGTCAGATTTTCCAAGCACTTGGTAGTAATTTCATGTGGGAACGCCGCTTTTCCGTCTGCGTTTGTGTCGTGTTGTGTGGAGCCTGTGGCTGACCGCTCAAGTCTAGGGGAGTCATTTTTGCATGTGCAGGTTGCTCTTTCATTCTCCGAATACAAATCAAGCGGCGTGTCAGTCAAACATGGCAACATTGGTCTCCATGCCAATTTCCATGAGATTCGATTAGAGGGTTAATGTATAATAGGCCCTCAAAGGAAGGACGACAGAACTAATTGAGACGGACTGAGTGAGAAAGAGAGAGAGCGGGAGGAGGAGAGGAAGTGGCACAAGGAGACGGCTGCAGTGACTTTAAGCAGAGAGTGAACTCCAGTGGATGCTGTCACTCTCACAGACTTCACCACGCACACACACACACACACACACATTCTTACTGAAATTATTTTGGAAATTATTTTGCTGAATTTGGTCTCAAATGAGATGAAACAATGGAAATTCTTTGCGATACTGAGCAGGAATGTTGGTGATCTCTCTAAAAATAGTAAAAGGTGACTCGACGTTTGGCAAAAGGTTTTTTGAAAAAGCTTTCTAGGCAGCATCAGCAGCTCCTCCAGCTGTTTTTGGAAGTCTTTATATATATCTTCTCCTTAAATGAACATACAGCAGCCACTTACAATAGGAGAAGTGTTTGTTAATAAAGCAGCTAGGTTAAGGCAACGGAGCGTAGATGATCAATAAACAGTCAGAAAAATTGATCTGCAGCTATTTTGTTATTATTAAAGCCTCCTCTGTCTCCGCCCACTTCCATTTGTCATTTATAACATATTTAGATTTTTCACAATCTTTGGACATTTTATAGATCAAATTACTAACTGAGACTACAATCTCCAGAGGGATCAATAATGAAACTAATCATTAGTTGCAGCCTGAGGACCTTCCACCCTTCCAGAGGGGAGGTCACAGTTCAGGGTCGCAGACCAGCCATCACCACACCTGGCAGGGACTCAGGATCTTGCTAACGTCTTCACCAAAATTGTAACATTTAATTTAATTAAATTGATGGATGATCTATGTAGCGTTTAGGGGGCTCTAAGACAGACACAGAATGTAATATTAATATATAAGGGAATATAATACTGATAAGTATATAGTAACCAGACCAATCGCAAAAATATTAACAATTTTCAATTTTTTCTAGTTTGTGTTTAAGTTTATAACATAATTTTATACACACATGATGGTAAGAAATGGTTATGTTGCCGTGTTTCCATATTTAGTTCTGTAGTAACTGCATGGTGAGTCAATGACAGCGTCTTGCTTTCTATGATCATTGCCATTAAGGTTATTGTTTTATTTACTCTTTCGTTTCTGGTACTTCTTCTCCTCTGTGTGTGTGTGTGTGTGTGTGTGTGTGTCTCTGTGGGTCTGATCGTCCCTACGACCACTTTAATGCACTAAGATGTTGTCAAGCAGGAATGTTATTGATGTTTCTACGGCAACCTAGGGCTTTAGCAGAGGATTATGTTGGGAGAGAGGGACAGGAAGACAGCTAGTGAGACCAGGAGAGGAAAATACTAAACACATTGCAGACGGAAGTGACTGCTAGGAAGGCATGACAAAGAGATCATTTTCTTTTTGGGGGGTTTTGTGCACTCACAATGTCTTACTCAAAATATGTGATGGAATAATGGAATGATGGAGGATGGATAAGTAGGAGTTTAATGCAGGTTATTTGAATGGAGATTATTTGGGATAAAGAGAACAAAACTATCAAGTGCCATGATGATTTATTTGATGGTTCATTATTCCAAAATAATTCCAGAAATATATAGCTGGATATAGAAGACCATCGTCTGTTATGACCTGCAAAAACCTATATGAAACATATATATCTGACAGAAAATATTGATAAGCAGCATGTGAAACATTTATGAAACTATGTGATGCCATAGGTAACACGAAAAGGGATGCAAAATCAGGAAAATAGGAACATGTGATTGGCTAAATGAGAAACAAACAGAGAGAGGCTGAGGGATGGAGAAAAATCCCAGTTGGAGCATCATTTAGATTCCAGTTGGCACAAAATAATGTTCTGCATCATACATATCCTTTCAACTTCCTGCCTTCCTCTCTCTCTCACACACACATCTGCTTGAAAAATATAGACATTCTCCCTCTTTTTCTTGTTCTTTCTCTGCTTGCCCCACATCAATTAAATCGACTCCCATAATGATCATCTGTTTAAGGCAGATTATCTTAGGGAAAGCCATCGCTCGAGTTACAATAGCACTACTTTATCCACCTAGCCAGACATCATCCCAGGAGTGTGTGTGTGTGTCAGAACAATATCCACTGCCTCTATTTTTGTTTTGCATGCCAACATCCATGTGTACACACACACACACACCTCTGATTTTCCTTAAGCGTTTCTGCCAAATCATTGGTGTGCAGTTTGTTTTTAAGAGCGCATTAGCATAATTGTATGGTATCATTGGACTCTGGTTCAGGTTCACTCACTTTTCATATCAGAAAATATGTAGTTTCCCTCTGAAAACTCCGTGAAACCACAAATACAGACGCATACGAACGAGGGGTTCCCACAGGAGGCCTTACAGTTCTGCATCTCATATTAAATGGAAGGCTTTGAACAGAGTATTTAAATGTAAAGGCTGGACTAAAAGTCCCTGCATCTCACCTTGATTGTAAAACTGTGTGTGAGAAACAGTCAGGGTACAACATTCACTCAGTCTATGCTATTTTTATACTAAAGTGACAATGTGAATTTTACATCACTATGAAATCATCAGATCAATTAACTGAAGAAGCTCTGAGAACCGTGCAACTCGATGACACCCTTAGTAGCTAATTTCTTGTTCAAGTAATTTTCCACAAAACAACATCCGTATAGTTCGGCCTGAAGCTGATCAAGCCCCCAAAGACAAGACGCGTGTAAACCCAGATTAGTGGTATTGAGACATTAAGACATTCATTCTAAAGACAGAAACTTATTCTGACTAGTAATTAAAAGAATTTTCATTGCTGTTGCCAACACCACTTAATAAAAACCAGGGGAGAGCAAAGTGACTGGAAAGCAGCGAAGACTGAATGCAAAGACAAGCCTGTGTGTGTGTGTGTGTGTGTGTGTGTGTGTGTGTGTTTACACGCACGTCTCAGCCGAGGGGCCTTGTGCTGCCGGCACTCTCAGTGAACAATCAAAACAGCTCAATTTAGGCTTTATCTGCAGCTCAAGCATGCAAGCGCGTGCACGCAATCACACACACACACACAGATACACAGATACACATGGGCATGAGACAAAAGGACAGTGAAGTGGCAACGGCAGGAAGAAAGCAGAAGAGGAATGAACATCAGCACTGCGGTGATGATGCCATCAGTTTGGAAGGTCAGGCAAACTTGGGATTCAATGTGCACAGCGCCTGATCAATATTTTCCTCCTCTCTCTTTCTTTGCCCATCATTCTTCTTCTCTCCATCTCCCCCTAGCAAAACTAAGACTTGGCGGTATCGACTGGTGCCGACCACAAGGCGATCCATAACGACGGGTCAATCAATTAAGAGTATAAGAGTAGACAGAAAAGCGCACATCGAGTCAAGTCAAATTCATAGGAAGTGACAAGATGGGATAAACTGTTAGTATCGTTAATATAGAATAGAATAGAATAGGTTCCCTGAAAAACACAAATAAAAGAAATCACAGTCCATTACATCCATTGATATCTCACACCAAAAAACACACTGCAATAATAAATGCAGCATTTAATGCCCTTCATATCTGAAGAAGACTGTCGGGCTTTGTAATTCCCCCCCGCTGTTTGTTTTGTTTACTAAAACAAGAGAAGTAGATTGTTGTTCTGGGGCTGCACTGCGTGCTCTGGCGTTGCTGTCAAACTGCAGCCACTACTCCCACCTTCAGGCCGGAACAGGTACTGCAGGTCACCGGGGCAGCATTGTGGCCCTCTGTACTTGCACAAGGCCTCAAGTTGTTGTTTTCACATATATATCATAAAATGAATGCATTTATAATGATGTATGCATTGGGACAAGTTATTTTGTATTAGATAAATGTTTTATTTTTATTCGTGACCCATGACCTTTTGTGAAAAAAGTATTGTTTAAACTAAAGTTTATTCAAACAGATTATTATTAATCAATATTAAACGTGCATGTTTTAAGATCGACTAATAGAAAATGTATTTTGTACAACACTGATCAGACATTGCTTTATTATATTTTATTCTGACCATTTAAATTTCATTAAACAGCGGCAACCCTCAAAAGCCAGTTTCAGGGTTAATATTTCACATGCCAGTGCTTTCCTTCTAATATCATGTGTTTTAGCTGACAAAAAGTATGTTCTATAAAAATTAACACCAAATACATTCAACATTGTTACAGCATGAAGATGGAGGAGATATTTGTACAAGTTCAATTTGTATTCAGCAGAGAGAGAAATACATTAGAACTAGAAAATAAAGGTACATAGTATAAAAGTATAAAGGCGGCAAAGACACAAAGACAGACAAAGAATATACAATGGCTCAAATCCTTATATCAATAAACCAAGCCTATTGAGAGTTTAACACTAACAATAGTGTTATTGTGTGTGTTCCATGTTTGTGTAGCTCTGTATGTATTTTCGTTCTGTCTTGGCTGAAAGTAAGGGTTGTTATGGCGATGCTGGCATTTCTGGAGGCTCCTGGTCCGTTCCTGCGTGATTGTACTCTGCAGGAAGTGACATCACCTGTTTGTTCTTGTTCCCTCCCAGACACAGGAAGTGGACCAGAGAGGGATATCTGTCTCTCCGTCTTGTCAGCAGTCCAACGCTGCAGCGAGGATGAGTATCATCCTAGAAGGGTTCCTGGGTGTCTCTGAGGTAGCGGAGGGTCAAGAGCCTCAGTCTGATGGATCAGGATTCAATCAGATGTTTGTGCAAAAGATATGGTGCATGTGGTTGGATCAACCAATCAGACTGTTTGACACACTGATGTGATTAAAGACAGGTGGATGCATCGGTTTCTCTGACCTCCAACTTGCTTTTACATTCTCTAAAGAGGCATCACTCAAGTGTTAGAAAGAACCTCATTGTAAAAAAAAAAAGGAATCATGATCAAAAAAGTCTATAAAATATATACATAGTGCAAATAAAACTTAAAACACAAGCTGCGGTCAAACTAAGACAGAATATTTTTTTTCCTTGTAAAAAACATTTAATGACAAGATCAAGATGCTCCATGAAGTCTTTTGACATCATTTGCCTTTCAGAGGAAATTAACAGGCAATTGATTTTCAGATTTTACGTAAATATGCATTCTTTTGGGGTTTGGCTTCTTTTGCTTTCAACCATAAATGGATCCTAATTTCAGTGCATCTTTTTACAGCATTATATGAGACCGCTAATAATAAATTGAGCAAGGTAGGAACTGAGCAAAAAAAAACAAAACTTCACAATCACAGTAGCCACTCTGTGCCCTTTTGTATTTGTATGTGTGAGTTTGTGTTTTTGTGACGGGCTCAACAAATGACAGCGCTGTGGTTAACAAGCACTCCGGCCCATTTTGACTGGGCAACAAGGGCTTAATGACAAGTCACATAACAATAGAGAGGAGATCAGAGTACAGTAGAGCACTCTAGCCGAACTATCAGTATGTCAAACAATGGCTGGTAAACCCTCATCTTCTCTCCTCTCTCTTCTTGTTGTGTCGTGGATAAACAATTCAAAGACACACTTATGTGCTTATTTCTCTGCACAACCAGCCGACATGTACAAAGAAAAGAACACCCATGCTCAGCAATATGCATTAGCATACTTGACGATGTAAAAGCACAATAAAGCACAAACTCTTTGTCTCCCACAACCCCCCCCCCCTACACACTCAGGCAGTATAACTGTCTGTACAAGCAGGGTTTGATGACAGCTCTCATACAATGGGGAGCAGAACAGACTAACTATCTGCCTGTCACACAATGAAGGGGGTACTGCTGAAGAGGTTGTCACCACCTATACATGTAAACGCACACGCACAAACACAAACACACTGGGAAGAAGAAAAAAAAATCACAAAAATAAAAACAAGCTGCAGAGTATGGGATGTGTGCATGTCAGCAGGCACGCACACACACACAGATAGGGTAATTCAGAGCGCTGCCATTTATGTGAAGAGCGCTCTGTTTTCCAGACTGTGAGTGGAAGTGAATTTGCTTTTTCTGTCGAGTGCAAGTCAGTTCGGATTAAACAACACTTGGCCACTGCTGATGGGTTACCACTGTGTCTGTGTGTGCATGTTTTTTGCATGTGTGTGTGTGTGGATGTGGTGTGATGATGCCCACAGGCGCCTGGATTTGATGAAGGCGAATCTGTAGACGTTCCCTTCTCCTGTCAGGACCCATCGCTCTCTCTCTCAAGGTGTCCTCTGACTGTTTTCTCACTCATCGTTTTCATCTCTTCTTTCTGCGTTGCTCACATCCTCTGCTCCCCATCCCCGTGTTTTCGACTTTTCTTTGCTATTGTCTGGAGAGCAGGCTTCGTGAGCCATTTCATTGTTTTTAATCAATAGAGGAAGACATGGAGGCAAAAAGACAGAATGAGAACCTACATTTCTAAGAACTCTAATTATTCTTTTCATCTGAGGATATACTCCAAATACCCTCGAGAGCTTTTTCTGCAACTCGCCGTTTCCCCCTTATGTTATTATATTATGGGGCATTTGGATTCTCACAGCTCGAGAAATGAGTCGCTGTGCTGTATTGTGCTGAGTCAATCAAACGGGACGCAGTAGTAATTACTCGCTGTAATGAGAAATTCAGTTCAAATCCATCAATATTGGAACAAATCCAGACAAAAAAAAGAAAGAAAAAGGAAAATGTGATCATTTAAAAATTTCACACCATGTTTTTAACAAACGTATTAATGTAATTCAAACCGTGCTTGTTGGTAAATTGACAGTTTCTTGTCCACTCGAAGTTTGTAGCTACATTTATCTTGATCAACTAACCAATTGATCAATTAACAGCTCTATCATTGTGTGTCCAATGTTCGCTCATGTTAATTCTCCATTAAAGACATTATTCTCCGTACTTTTTTTTAAGGATGGCCAACCTGGACCCGACACACCTTTGAGTTCTAGAAGGCTAAAACGGTGCAGTGCTGTGAATAAAAATCCAGATTAAAATCTGCATCTAATTCATGTATTTGTGTTTGAGCCTGCAAGAGTGAGTGCACGATGTTTGTGTCCGTCCATCTGTGTCCCAGTGTGTATAATGGTCCCTGGAGGCAGGGCAGTGTCCATCGGCTGGTAGCAGGCATTAGCGCGACAGTGATGCCCCACCGATGTCGGATGAAAGGCTCCTCCCTACGGTCACAGGACAGGATGAGGATACGCATGGCGGCGAGTGCGTGCGTGTTTTCTATTGACAGAGAAAGCGTTTTTGATACGTGCAAAGTAGAAAGGGAGAAGTCTGTGTTTGTCTGACAGACAGATATGATGGAGTACGACCCCTGACCTCAGGGTACGTGTCATAGCCAACGGTGTGTGCTTATGTGCGTGTGGGAGTGTGGATGGGGGGCTGCCTGGCTGTCATCGATCTCACACACACCAGGCCAGCACTTAACACTTGGGCTGCAGCGACTAATACACTCACACCCTCTATTACTGCCCCACTGGAGGCACAGCGTGGCCTGCAGCCAAACTCATGCTGCTGCTGGATAATGGCAGCACAATAGATCGCACACATAGTGTAATGATATATCTCTACTAGAGATTAGTCTGAACCCATCCGTTTGCTGCGTTTGTTCACACATAGACCGGCATCTTTGTCACGTTCTTATTTATGTAACTGAAAGAACAGAAAAAAAGTCCAGAATTCAGGATTCAATGTATTTACTACCTGCTATAGTGGAAGGCTGAATCCCTGAAATGATCAGGGGTTAAAACATCCACTGATAAGAAGACACATAATGGAGCCTCATGTCACGCTAGTGCAGAAGAACACCTACGGGATACAGTAAAGGTGTATAATCAACTATAAAAATATAACATGACTAGTGGGACCAAGAGATTAAACATTATTAAGATAAAGGGCATCAATCGAAGACAAGAAACAAAACACAAGGTCATGACAATATTGATTAACGCAACAACATCAAGACCTCGCTGCAAAATTAAACTTACGCTGCTCATAATTATCTGGCTAAAACAATTCCAACATGACAAATTTCTCCAGAGGAAAAATAAATATAGGAGCGAAATCTACAAAGATCGGTTTAGCTTAAGCCTTGAAAACAATGTCGGCACTAAAGGAATCATTAGTGCTGCTTTGAAATGGGCTGAAGAAGACCGTCGGAAAAACAAAGAAAGTGAAAAGGCGAAGGATCTAAAGCACAAATTACTGTAAAATAACATGTGGAAGAATACATCCCAGATGCAACATGGATTCATGGAATCAGATTCAAGGTTTTTACAATCAAGCTCATCAGTATCACCGGGACCTTAAGGGGCTAAACTAAACTAAACCTACTCCGAGTCTCTGTGATAATGTTGTCATTCCAGAGCACGCATGGATTGGCAGTCCACTAAGTGTGTTGTCAGACTCAGAACTCTCACACACACACAGACACACACACACCAGGAATCTTGCATTACCCTCCTCCTCATTTTTTCCACCCCCATAATGGCTTGTCAAAGCAGCCGGCTAACTGAAGCTAGAAAATACCTTATATACACAATTGGGCATTATCCACAAGGCTGGCTAGCCTCTCGCTGCAGCTGCCCCGGGGCTAATGTCCAATGAGAAGGTTCAGTTCAGCTCTCTGTCTCTCTCTTGTCTGTGTTTATCGTCATGACCTTGTATTTATTTCCCTTCATGGAGGTAAAAGACAGAAGGCAGGAGCGGTAGAAAAGAGAAGGGACAGGGTAAAGAGAGAGACGATAAGGGGTGCTGGGGTTGAAGGGGGGCATAAAGGGAGAGAAAGAGAGAGAAAGAGAGAGATACAAGGAGACAGGCAGCTTTAGGCCACAGACCAGACGATCCAGTCTCTTAAGTCGTCTGATGACTGCGCTCAGAATGGTTACTGATAATGCACCTCTACTTAGAACGTCCCTGCAATCACACGCGTGGGACTCCCTGCACAGACACATGTACACGAGCACACAATGAAAGAGACACACAAACAAACTAAACAAAAACAACTAAACACACACAAAAGTCTAAAGAGAAACAGAGATTTAACATCCTGGCTCCGTCAGGCAGAAGTGAATGACACTTATTTTCAATTGATCAGCTAAGCATCGTGTGTGTGTGTGTGTGTGTAAAGCCTGAGAATGGGCTTAAATGACAACCATTGATTAGCTGTAAGCCTATGGCCCACTTAGGGCACGCCATGTGTTTGCACTCACACAGAGGTACACACACACACACACGCACACACAATAAGTGGATGGTGGACTGAGAGCTGGACATACATAGTAAGGCGGGAAAGTAAAAAAAAAGAGAATAGAATATATAGAAGTAAGAGGAAGCCATAGGAAGTGGATGAAAGAGCAGGTTCTGAGCGTGGCCAGTGGGCATTTGTTTTATTTGTTCCAATTTTTTTGACTTTTTGTTTCTCACTCTTTGACGAGAGATGTAGATCAAGGAAGAATCCACATAAAGCATCACAGCAAGGCGTCAGGGATTGAGAGGAACTCTGAATAGAATTTTACCTAGAAGATATTTGTGTTATATTTTGATGATGGTGGAGAGCACCGACTTAACAGCTCAGTCCTGAGCTCTCACAGACAGCCACAATGAAAACCGTTACTCCTGAATCTAAAACCTGCGTTTATGTAAAACACATCTGCGTGAGTTTAGTGTGTCTTTTTAAAAAACGGCCACATGCATTCCAGGATGCAGTATTACAACAGGGATATAAAAATAGCCAGGCATCCATACCCGCCCACGTACACACAGGCCATAAACCTGCAGTCGGGTAATACAAAGACTTAGAGCACCCCCAACTGGGGGACGAGACCATGCATAAAAAGAGAGGGAAGCAACGTACAGATACACGTTGGCACTGCAGAGTAGCTTATAGGCCCGCTATTCATGTTTTCTTCCTGTGCACTTAGACTTCACAACCCGTGTGTGTGTGTCATGCAGGGTTGTTTTTATAGTACAGTTATAGTAAAACCAATGTTTTCCCACACACAGCCCAAATAAAGGCCAGGTGACATTCCTGTTTGCACACACACAAACACACACACATCGTGAAAGAGGTGCAATTAGAGCATCCCACTCCAATTAACTAGCTCTCTAAGCAAATTCACATTAGGCCCTCCATTGTGGCTGCGCTGCAAAACAGCCACTTGGAAAAGCAGCATAAAAGCTCTAACTGTATTTCTCCTCCAGGAGGACGTGTGTGTGTTTAGTAGAGTTGCTAGATGGACGGATAGACAGACAAGTAGACCAATAGTTTTTCTGTATGTTGTGTTCACTTGGGTTTCCTTCGTTTTGTTTTTCTGTTTGACTTGTTTGTTAGAGTTTTTTTATTTGAAGATCTGACACGATGCAGTATTAAAGACACGAAGAGGCGGGATGATACGACAGTGTGGACAGCGCATCACCTCGGTATACTGGACTAGACGGTGAATTCAAACTACGAACCATCAACCTGCTGCTTCAGAGGAAACGGCACCACCATTAAGCCGACCTGCAACGTACCTTGAAATGTGTGCGTGTGTGTGAACGGGAGAATGCTCATTTGCTTGTAAAGGGCTTTCAGTCCATTCATCAAATACAGAAGTGTTATTGAAATTCTTTGTCCAGTAATAGTCTATAATGCAAGCGGCAGCACAATATGGCAACTGACAGCTAGAATAACTGGAGCTCCTTCAGTCCGGAGCCCAAGAGATGCTAGTTAATGATTGTGGCGGTCTCTCAGGGGGCCTCTTGAAAATCAGTTAGCATTCCCTTTGAGGGCCATGCTAGCTAACATAGGCATTTAGCAACCCCATTAGCGTCAACACCCATTTTAGCGTTAGCAGCGCCAGCTGACAGTTAAAGGCCCCCGTGGGGCTATTTAGGGAGTCTCTGGACACAGAGAGACTGACAGAGTGGGCCAGTGCCGTAGCAGTTATGCATTTAAGCTACTTTACAACGGATCACTAGGCAAATAATGGCTTAGCTAAATAGCAAACATATTAGCTGTTTCAGCAATGACATATTGGCAAGCTGAAGGCTGACAGGAATCTGTTCCACCTCTCTGCTGGGGTTATTTTATAGGATTTAATCCCAGGAATTAAGCATCAATTTATTGACAATTGAAAATGCAACACATATTTCCGATGTCTTCAAAAGAATATATGTTCAAATAAAAAGTTATGTGAATGCCACTTCCTGTGAACTGGCTACGCCACCATCCCGCTGTTAAAGTATGTCTTTATAATTAGCTGAGTATTAGCATTGGTGGCAAATTGCAATGCAAGAGCAGAGAGCAGGGAAGCACTCTCTCCTCATTTCCTGAACTTAATCCCCACCGCTTACTCATAATAGCACACATGCATGTGGACACACACACACACACACACACACACACACACACATACACACACAAATTCACATAATCAACTTCTGGCTTTAATGGGAAAAGACCCCTTGAGCAAAGCTACTCCCAACAGCTCACCTTTAATCCCCATTGTACTCAAAGTCATAATGGCAGTCTACTGCAGGGAACTTCAGCATGTGTGTGTGTGTACGTTTAATTCTTTAACTTAAAATTAGCTTCAAGTTGTAACTCGACTGTGGCGACTGTTCCAACACCCAACAACACTTGAGGCAAGTCGCTGTTTCTCGTTTCCTCCAGTGAATGGATGAAGGAGACAAGGCCACAGAAGCAAAAATCAATTACACTCAATTAAGTCAACCGGTAACTCAGAATGTGACCTAAGGCCTCTCAAGTCTCGCTGACACTACCGTCAACCCACAATCTTATACCACAAAGTGACACACAAACACAGGCTTTGCACACATTTGTGCGGCCGCTCTGAAAAGCCGCACCCACTCAATGTGTAACTGTCCTGTTGTGTTCAGTAGTAAAATTACTGACTTAGAAACAATTACTGTGGCAGCTACGGACTCATGTTTCATTGAACCTTTAAGAACGTGCAGAAATGATAGTTGTGGTTAAAATATAACCTCTATAACTGTTCCAGAGGGATAAACACTTAAAGTAATTTACAATCAACAAATTCATTAAAGTGTGTAGTAGTGGAAAAATTACAAAAAGAGTGAGAGCAGCCAGTAAAGGCCAAATTCACTGAGCTCTCTTTACCACTTAGCATATATTAATGAAAGAAAATACTTCATCGTAAAACCCACAAATAGCTTCTTCTTTTCTTTTACACAAGATCTAGGAGGCAAGTTTGTTTATTGTCAATAGTTTAAGCCTGAATTCATTACTTTAATGCGAAAACAGAAGCATTTCAGTTGATTTAAAATGTTTGCATTAATTCATGTGGTAACATTTCTTTGTGGGATCTGAGAAAACAAAGTACTGTGATCTAATATCTTGAAAACAACTACAAAAATCAGACAAATCCTCTATTATGATTAGTTTTATTATTAATAATTATTACCATTATTAGTTTTCATTCAATTAAACAGTGTCAGGATTAGTATGTGAATTTTTATAGGGATAACTGTTAGTGCATAAGAAAGAAAAACGTCTTTTTTGAAATGCAGGTTGACTGGCTCGAAGTCAAATAAAATCAAAGACAGTTGATAATCAAAATGTACAAGGATCAATAAGCAGAGGTTTGAGAAAAATAACAAACTGCTCCCAAGGACAAATTTACAAAAGCTTGTAAATACGAATACGAATATGAATACGAGCATGGACAAGGTTATCAGCTATAACAGGACCATTGAGGTGTATTCTTGTTCGTCATTGATTTCTGTTCCATTAGCTCAAATCCAAATCATAAAAGACACCTGAGCTCGGTGCAGAGCGTGCCGGTAGAGAACACTTTCTATGGAGAGCGTGCTAGAAATGGCGCAGAGGGGGATCGCAAAACTTGTCATTGACACAACAGTCTGAGAGTGTGTGTGTGTGTGTGCCAGCTCCCAGTCTATAGCTATTGTCTAACAAGGTCTAATTAGCACTAGGGCAAAATGAATTAGCATAATTATCCAAACAGAGCTCCGCTAAAGGCTTGGCACAAGGGGTGGCTGGGGGGGGGGCTTACAACACACACATGCATATGGTTCACATGTGCATGTACGCACATATGCATGGACAGATTAGAAACACTTGCATGACTGTGACAGATGCATAAAACACACTCACACACCTGTCCAACTCTGCAAGGCGGTCGTGGGTAACACTCAAATGTTCTGGCTTTATTGGATTTAGCAGCAGGGGTGAGGTTTATTGAAGATAATAGGGATGACTGAATGTTGAGAGGTGGGCAGCGATTCAAATAATGAAAGCTATACTGAACAAGGCTCTATTAGTTGTCATTAGGATGCCTGGCTCTTGATTGCACGCACACACACACACACACACACCACACACACAAAGACATACACTAAATTAAGGAGCAGGGGCATCATTGTTCGAAATGAGTCTGCTCTTAATCTATGGCGTCCAGACGAAAATTCTAAACCCAACAAGCAGCAAAGATCGATTGCTCCTGTTTGTATGACTGCACATTTTAATGTGTGTGCGTGCGTGTGGGTGTGCACAACAGTTAATCACTGCGACCTTTGTCTACAACGTGCACACAACAAGTAACCCTTCAACCCAACAAACCCACTCAACAAAGGTTCTGCAATGTCTACCTAAACCCACTCAAGCACACAACAACACACACTCGCTCGCACGCACACACACACACAAACACACACACACACACACACACCTCCTCTGCATTCTTAGTCACCCAACCCCAAGGTCCTGCATTGTGTCCTGAAATCCTTCTCCCTAGCAGGAAACAAGCACCCCTAGAGCCCCAAACAAAGGCAGCACAAAGCTCTCTTACAATGACAAACCCAGCTGCCATCCAAAGGACAAGGAAGGCCGGGCGTTCAGAGTTCAAACAGTTCAAAGTGATCCGGACCCGTCTGAAACAGGTCAGATCGTCACCGACAACATATAAAAGCTTACCAATGTGACTGCAGAGCCATGATTCTGGATGACAACAGTAGGGGGATGTTCTATTCTAGGCAAAGCATCTTTTAAATTCAGCACTTTCCTACAACAAAGTAATGTAAAGTGCTTGAACACGTCAAGACCAAACAGGTGAGGATGTCACTAATGTGTAAAAGATTCATTTATGGAAATAACAAAGATATTTTACTCCACTGTACCAACACTCATGCATTCTTTTAGCAGATGAGCAACAGACAGGCGGACTATACTAACACACCAGATTTATGTTTAGTATTATAATACAATAATGCAGAAAGATTTTACAAACTTTTATTCTGGTATAGTAAAATTCAGGGTTCTTCAATTCAGGGGAATTTTGATTAAAGTGTTAATTTTAAATTAGTTTCGTTGTTTTACTTTTACTTTACATTTTTTGTGATACACTTTATATTGGAATTTTTTTTTTTAATGTATAAAAAAAAACACTCATTGAATTTAGGCAGCAAATTTTCTGATGCCCTAGATTGTTCGTCTATGACGTCATATCTATGATAAATTCTCTATTACGTGAAACATCTTAATTGAGAGCTCTTTCCTGATCCTCTGGTCTTGAAATGAAACCATTGACTCCAGTTTATCATCACCAAAAGAAACAACATGTTGTTCACATATATGCACAGTGGTGGGACAAACACAATGGCGGCAAAAGAGAGTCATGCTGAGAGGGGGCAGCAATTTTAAGCTGAGTCCACACATTTTAGAGGTAGCAGGCTAATCCGGCCAGGCTTTTTAGCCCACTATTCAAGACGACAAGTACCCCTAGGATTTGGGCTTGTCGCCACCTCAGGGGTTGGGGATTAATGAGATTCCACGAACAGTGGAGAAGGTGTTATGGTAGGCAAAGTAAAATTAGCAAGACTAGATTTTTTTTTGTAAGCACGTCTACTCAGTTCTGTATGCTCTGTATACCTTGGTGAAGCGCACACCCAAGTAGGTGTGTGCATGTGTGTGTTTAGAGGGGTTGCTCTCTGAATAAGACCCCAAAAAATATACCCCAGAACTCTCTGACAGGGTCACCTCTGGGCCTTTCAAAGCATCCTCTCAACCAGTCCTAATTGATCTCACGCATTACTACTCCCATACAGAGGATGGAGGACAGAGGGGAGATGACTGGCTCCTTGTCTATAGTGGCTCCTCTCTGCTGAAACACACACACACACACACACACACACACACACACGCTACCTTTGGCATGCCCACCCACTGTCTCCCCTTCTCCTCTCCCCTCCTCTATGCTCTCACTTCCAGCTGTGCTAATCCACTGGCCAAGTCAGGAACTCAGTTACCCATCTGGCCAAGCATGACTCCAGCTGGGAGGAGAAAAGGACGGAGGGGCGGAACGAAGAAAGAGGAGACATTGTAATAGGAGTACACAGAGGCAAAAGGAACAGGGGTGTGTTCTGCCAGTAGTCTGGAGATGTCTGGCTTGGAGGACATTTTTAAACCATTGTTTATTTATTTAAACTTTATTTTACCCGCCAAGACATTAAAAATGATTTCTCATTTCCATTTATGCTCTGGTAATTGCCAGAAGACTCTTTTTTTCGGTCCCCGGATTTAAATGTATTGATCCTATTGTCTACTCGTAGAGAAAAGGGATTATCTATTCTAACTGCTAACAGTCATGATTTATATAGAGTGATCCCACCGTGCAATGAAGTACCCCCCCCCCCCCCCCCCCCCAGCCACAACCTCGACCCCTGAGCCTGACTCCTGTGGCCTTTTCTTGCTCAAACCCACAGCCTTTGTTTTACCCAATCACATGGCTGTTAGGGCAAACTTGTACAGCAGTTGCTAAATAAGTGTAAGGGTGTCTGTGCGGCAGGTCTCTCAATATCGTCAACACTCATCTGAGGAGGATGTTGTCTTCTACTGATTTGCAGTTATACTTGTACAGATGCCATTAACTTAACAATCTATACTGGTAATGGATGAAACGCACACGCAATATACAGGGGCGACGGTGGCGCAGTGGTTGAGATTGATCCTATGATCGAGAGGTTGGCGGTACGATCCCCGGCTCAGGCGCACGTACGCACTGTCGTGTCCAAGACGCTTCACATTGCCTGGGCGCTAGCCACGTCCTGTGACCAGCATGCGCACGCTGCGACCAGCGGCAGACTGAAAACCAAATTGCCCTCCGAGGGACAAATCTGTAAGTTAATTGGTATTACATCCACTTGATATAGAACACTTTAAAATACTCTTAGAAGAGTCCAGTTGTCTGCAATGTCATTACGAATCCTACTACTTTGCAGGATTGCCTCAAAGATAACAGATTGTACTATATTCACTCATGTATGACCCGACTAGCTGAAACACCTGCATGAATGGATTTATGTTGTTAGAAAGCTGGGCAAAACCCAAACTGAGAAAGAGTCAGTCGTGCCTGCATCCCCCCTCGACTAAAGGACATTTGAAGGAGGAGAAGCAACCATGAGACATTCTCCCATTCAAAGAGAATCAAGCTGCCTCCACCAAACCATCAATCAAACACTAATAGCAGTCAGCATGATGCCAAAGCAAAGGTGTGTGAACAGCAACATAGACACACACACACACACACGCACGCACACAAAGTCCCTGTTTGTACTTACAGACATTACCAGTGTTGTCAAAACTGTTGAGCACTTCATTAACTTTAAGAGGTCCCAGGTTATCCCTACATGACAAACAAAAACATCGAGGATTATACAGCAGTCTGGTAGAATGCTGTATTTGATCTTTTTGTTACAGACAATGAAACAAAGTAAATAATGTTGTTGTTTTTTATTCCACAAGGAAATGTCAGTCAAGCTGATGAAGGTTTATCAATGATCCACACCACAGATTCCATATACTTGAGAAAAGAAAATATCATCATCCATGTTTTATACCCAAGATGATAAAAGCAACCCGATACTGCAGACAACTGGACCGCATCCCATACTGACTTTTATCTAACTAATCTGATGTGCTGTGGCATAGAGGAATGGTCCTTTGTGAGATGCACTGTCACTCCACTATAGCCGTAAGTGAGTAAAGGCAGGTGTGCGTACCTGAGTAAGGCACTATACTCAGGAAAGAAGACGCTTCTGTACTCCACCCATTGGTCCTCTGAGGTATCGCTGGGATTTTGCATCACAAGCCGTTTCCTGCTGAAAAGGTTGAATGTGGCAAACCTGCGAACGGACGCCTGTTTGACCGCGGGACTGTGTGCCTGCTTGTGTTGCAACACCTGAGAGAATGAAGAGTGGAAATAAAATGGGGAAAAAAACATCACATAGTTGACTGGGAAATCTCACCGGCTGTAAATACTCAGCATTTGAATTAGTTGATTTTTTCTGTTACCATTATATGTTTTGAGCGCAACAGAGACAATGTCCTAGAGATTATAACATGTTAAAAAATAAATAAAAAAATTGAATTCAATAAATTGTAAATATTTAATTTCGGAAGGGTTGTGTTTTGGTATTCCACATACTGCAACAGTAAAAGTTAAATGTACCGGTTCTTTGCTGCGGTGACCAAAGTATCTCTTTAAATGTAAACATGAATTTGCATCAATTTATGTTGTTTCAAAACCTAAAAGAACTCAGGAAATTATACTAATTTGTTATTTATCCATTTGAAAAACAGCACCAGCATAGAGGTCATTATATTCTGGATGAAGAAATGTAGAAAACAAGCATGTCCCTGTTACAGGGAGCTTTTCATGTCAGCTGAGTGCAACAGAGGTGTTATAACCATGTTATAACCATCTATGGGAGAAACTAGAAGCTCCAGTTTGCAGGCGCTCCTCTACCGTTTCTTGTGTATGCGAGGCTAACCATGTCCTGTGACCAGAACACGATTGGTGACATACTGTTATAAATCTACGTCATGATAAAATGTAATAACGTAACGACTCAAGTTATACCCTATAATATTAAATGAGAGTATTAATGAATCAAGACTGCTCAGGAAACAGACCAAATTACAACAACAAGTTATCAAAATGTAATTACATCGACATAAATAGATTTCAAAGTCAAGTAAACAATACTTGTGCAGTTAAAATTAAGTAAAATGACAAAAACACAAGCTGATTCTAATGTCAACATCATTCTTACTGTTCTCAACGAAAAACAAATTATACATATTTCCAAAAAATATTTCAAAATAAATACAGCATATTTTGAAAATAATTTTTTGGGGGAAAACACTGTCCAAATTATAAGACGCTTGTACTTTAATTCGACTATTAATAATAATAATAATAATAGCAATACCGTTTTCAGTAGAGCCCACCTGGCTCTTGCGACACCCGAAGTACCGTTGCTCCCTTCCCGGGAGGTGTGAGAGTTACCTACGCAGGTGTCTTCATTAGTACCGTTGCTCCCTTCCCGGGAGGTGTGAGAGTTACCTACGCAGGTGTCTTCATTAATACTTTTCCTCGAAGACGAAATCTGCTCTGCGTTTTCGGTGGTTCCTTTACCGGCAGAGTGATTCTCCATTTTATCTTGGAATTTATGGGCGGAAACAAATGCGTAATCGATATTCCTGGCTATATGGTTGTCACAGCTGTGTCGCAATACAACAATTTTTTTTTTTACCTAAACAACACCATCGTAAATGTTTTCAACACGCCTTTTAATGCAGACACTTGTTAAGCTCCACAATAGAAACATGTTACTTCCGTACGTCCGCGGTCCTTCAGACATTAATATAAGATTATCGAGACAACCGTGTTCGATTTTCCTTTGCGGTACAGGCGTCTTCGTAAATCTGAATTTGATTACTTTAGCCTGGTGCAGCTCCTTACGTCATCTTCAGTGGGCTTTGTTTCGGAAGTGAACCGCCTGCGTGTAACGTTCTCGTGGCTGATTATGGATTGCTGTAAACATAATTACGAAACAATTCATGTTTTAATTAACGTTTTAATATAATGTTTCTGTGTGTAAAGGTTTCCTGTCGCGATGACCTGGTGTGATAAAACCAGGTTACAGCTATCTTGTTAATTGAGCGGATGCGTTTTATATCTCATTAATGGCCCTTTTCCTGTCCCTGCTGTCTCCCTCCGCTCGTCGCTTCGCACCATATCGATTGAAGGCATGGGCGCAGGTCGTTCGCAGACGGCTAACCCGTCTCTCCACAAACGCCCAGCGGTGCTACTCATCGGTAAGGATATCCGGTGAAAGTAGATATTATCTTGGGCTAAATACAAGACCATGTCTGTTAGCTTGTTTTACATGGTGTAGCTGACAAAGATAGTCTTTTAGAAAGGCCAAGGATCTGAGATTGATCCTCTGGATGTGGCTCACTGGGTGTTACAAAGAATGGGCACCGAGTTGCAACTTTAAAGATCCCATATTATACTCTTTTTTTTTTTCCACAAGGTATTGCAGTTCCCAGGCACTTATGAAATATCCGTAAAGGTTTTTGTCAAAATAGCAAACAGATGCTGCAAGACAGCGTCCATCTTTTCTGTCTCAAACAGCTCTGTCTGAAAATGCAAACATCTGTTATTTCAAGCTTTGATTTATTACAGATTTTTGTATTTTTTGACATTGCCAACCTAATAGCTTCACACCAGTTCAGAGAACGGTTGACTGACATCACTCAGGGGCGTCCAGTATTTTCTTTTTTGTTTCCAGTCTGGGTCTTTCTTTTTCAGGAGACGTCAGACTCATCCGTTGACAGTTTCATCTCTGGATTTGAGAGGTACAGGGACTTGAAGAAGTATTTCAACAGGACACTGAAGGCAACATACCGCCGGTTCTACAACACACCCGATCACTCGGAAGTAAGGCCTTTCTTCTGTTTTCGGTTGGAAACTACTTCACTATGATTGGAAACATTTCCTCGATGGATAAAAAATATTTGGCAGGAAAGTAGAGAGTTACATTTGAATGACATGACGCCTGCATGTCAGTTATTTGTTGGAAGTTACTTCCATTCAACAGGCATGTATGAATTTCCCTTTTTTTCTTTCATACAATTCACTATACCTCTTCTGGATGCAGGTCTGTGGACATCATCATGTATATTTCATTGAAAAGGATGGCATCTGCAGAATGGACAAGAGACAGAGTAAGAAGAAAACCTGAATTTTCCTCTCTTAGTTTAGATTCCAGACTGACT
The DNA here is from genome assembly GCF_040956055.1 of Brachionichthys hirsutus. NCBI lineage: Eukaryota > Metazoa > Chordata > Actinopteri > Lophiiformes > Brachionichthyidae > Brachionichthys > Brachionichthys hirsutus. The sequence goes on along the minus strand of NC_090903.1, from coordinate 11,754,178 downwards.
AAAGAAGCCTATTAGGACCAGTGTCTTCCTGCTTTAATGAAGGCTCCTTCCCTGTTTGTAGGTAAACCAGAGCCAGAGTTGGTGCTAAATCTAGAGCGCGTCTCTGAACTGGAGATGTCAGGACTTGAAAATGAAGCTTGGAGACATCAGTGGACTGTCCTGAGAATACGCCTGTCCCCACAGGAAAAGCATCTCGCTGCCACACTAAAAGCTGATAACAGCAAAGAGATGAGGTGAAAGACAGCAGATGTAAACATGCAGAATATCCCTTATGTAGCCGCTTTGTTTGCTCTTTTTGGTTCGGTTGTTGCAGTAAATACGCTGTCGTCCTATGACAACGCAGGTGTGTGGTTGTGAGGCTTGAAGAGGAAAGTTCCCCTCCTCTGGACCCCCATCACGTTTTACTCACTCTGGACAGCGTCTTCACCTTCGGTACATTTTACAACCTGTACATTGAAAACTATGTTTCAGCAACAATGAGATGATATAAGAAGAACACTGGCTAAAGACATGTCTGTGTCTGTGGTGAAGAGTGGGCCACAGACGAGGTCCTGTTTTACACCACCCTGGAGGGTTTACGCTGCCACAGAGTGTTCCGTCTGGACCTGACCTCTGGCAGGAGCGGCATCCGCTGTGTTTATGCAGGAACACGTCCTGAGTAAGTGTTACCAATGTGGCGTATGAGCGCTTCTCCAGCACCGTTCTAAGTTAGACACTGTCGCGCCATCAGCGTGTTTGTGGAGCTGTCCCTCTCCAGAGACCGACGGCTACTCGGCATCAACTGCAGCAGCAGAACCGCTTCAGAGGTGCTGCTAATTGACGCCTCGTCCCATCTAGAGCCGTTCCTGGTTCAGCCATTCCAGCCAGACCTCCTGTACCATGTGGAGCACTGGAGAGGGTGGCTGATCATACTGGCTAGTGCTGGGCCTGCTCGGGAATATCAGGTATGTAATGTAAAAATGTAATGTTAGTTACGTTTGCTGAATCCTGTTTTTTGTTGATGTTTTGTTCTGATTTAATTTGGTCCTTTATTAACTGCAATTTTATTTTAGCTGACAAGCTCATCAGTAACAAAAGCGGCATTAAAAATGTAGTCATAAATTTCCAAGGTGACTCAAATGAAGTATACAAAAGTTTTAAAAGCTAGGTAATTAGTACTTTATATCCCCCATTGATCACAGCAGGCCATTTGTGATTAATTTGAAAAAGATTATTGCGGCTGTTTCTTGAAAAACAAAATCAAACAATTTATAATTGAAAATAAATAATAGATGTGTATTTTTGTCGTTTTTATCTTAGAATGTGTGTATTGATTCTTCTATATGTTCACTAGGTTATGCGGACCCCTCTCTCAGAGCCAGCAATGGCCTCCTGGGATCCCTTGTTTGTTCCTGATCCTGGAACTATTGTCAAAGACATGGACGTGGTCGGAGATCACTGTGTGCTTGTTGCTACAGCAGCAGCTGGGGGTCTCTTCCTGATTGTATTCCCACTGACCCGTCCTGAAGACGTATACACGGTACAGGTGTGTGTACCAGACAACTATATGAGGATCGCCTTTGGGCTCCTGCTTTCTTCTGTTTTGCTTGCTGTTTGTCATGAAACTAAATCCCTCACCCTTTTGCTGTTCAGTCTTGTGTTGTCAGAAATCAGAAGTCCCCTTTAGAGATCTTTTTTAACTTGATATTTGCTAACCTTTCCTGGATTTTTATATATAAACCTTTACCATCATTCTTACTTTCATGAGTGCTGTTGACCACTAGGGCACAAAGATTATCTTCCGGTCATCTTTAATGTGGTTGAAACGGAGTCAGTTACACATTAACAAAAAACCCAAAGACACACACACTTGATCGCATCTACTTGTGTACGAATTACTCTATGATGTAATTATCTGTTGTACTTTTTATATTCCCAAGCTCCCCTGCTGGGCCTGCGCCATCAGAACCACGAAACCAAGCATGGCAGACCAACACAGTGTGTTCGACTTCTTGATTTCGTCACCAGTGCGTCCGCCGGAGCCTTACCGTCTACACCCCGAAGCTGGGCTGCTTTTATCTGGCGCCGGAGATGAGTGCTCCGTAGAACACCAGGGCAATTATATCACCTCTCGTCTGGAAGCCAGGAGCCAAGTAAGAACTCTTGACACAGAATCTCCGTCTACCCGTTATGGCAGGGGTCCCCAAACATTTTCCCTTCTCTGATGGAGGGCCGGGGTCAGTTTGTACAGGAAAAGTGTGACGATGGCAGGGGTGCCTAAACATTTATTGTTTTCCGGACAGCCACCAAATAACCCTTTCTTCACAGAAAAAAAGTCAGGAAATAAATAATAACACTATTAATAAAATAAATAATAACTAAATAACCCTTTCCGGGTTCGTCACAGAAAAAAAGTCCATGGAACATTAACTTTCTGGTCGTGTGTGATCATCATTAAAATCTTAAATGCACCCCATACCATTATTGATCCTCCACTGGCTACTGATGTTGTATGGAAAGGAAAATAATAATAATAAAAAAATATATATATTTATTTTGTCTCTGGTATTGTTCAGGGGGCGGGCCCAAATGTGGAGGCGGGCCGTAGTTTGGGGACCACTGCGTTACGGTTTCCAGTACAGACTTTCTGTCCCCTCTGCAGGACGGGGCCTCTGTTCCAGTGACGCTGTTTCATACGCTGCCTATAGAGGATCTGAGACGGGTGCCGCTGCTGGTCCATGTCTACGGAGCTTACGGCCGCGATCTCAACATGGAGTTCTGCCCAGAGAAAAGACTGCTGCTGGAGCGCGGCTGGGCGCTGGCCTACTGCCACATCAGGTAACCAATCACATCTGGTTTGATATTGTGGGGGGGGGAATGAACCGATGTCGTCTTTGCTCTAATTGGTCATGAAATACAAATTTGTGTTCCTTTTGCTCCTCCTAGAGGCGGCGCAGAGAGGGGTCTTTTCTGGCACAGGCAAGCTCGTGTGGAGGGGAAGCCAAGAGGAGTGGAGGACCTCCGATCGTGTCTGCATCGCCTCTCCTCTTCAGGGGTCTCCTCCCCCTCCCTCACCGCCCTGACAGCCTTCAGCGCCGGCGCCGTGCCAGTGGGAGCGCTGTGCAACACACACCCACACATGATGCGGGCCGTCACACTGCAGGTAAGATGTTACGTCACTGACGGCGTGCGTTTCTGTGAGTCTAAAGAGCAAAACCATAGAGAAGCAGAACGCTATTTAAGCTTTGAATATGGTTACCTTGCTCACTGCAGGAATGCAGATTACTTCCGGGTCTACACGCACGCACACACACACACACACACACACTCAAAGTCGTGTTGTTTTCCATCATCAGGCTCCTTTCCTGGATGTGTTAGGAACCATGGAGGATCCCAGCCTCCCTCTAACTTTGGAAGACAGAGAAGAATGGGGGGACCCAGTAGGAAACCCAAACCATAGACTCACCATCTCCTCCTACTGTCCCCTTCGCAACATTACTCCCCAGGTATGGAGAGGAGGAGTGTGTAAACATTTAAATGCAGTCTTTTTTTGTGTGCATGTTTTGCTCCTTTTAAAAATGGAAGCATTTTGGCTTTTGATTCCTCTGGTACCTCTGCTCGGATTAAGATCAGACTGCTGTGTCGTTTTCCTCAAAATAACTTTGACCTCGCACTGTGATTGTCCCTTACTTCTACTTGTCCCGTGAGCGGCCGCCACACAAATCAACGTTCTCCGCTTCACCCTGTCCTTTGCATCGTCCTCCCCACCAGCCGCTCTCATGTCCTCCCTCACTACGTCCATGTATCTTCTCCTGGGTCGTCCTCTAGTCCTGTTCCCTGGCAGTTCCATCCTCAGCATCCTTCTACCGATATAGTCCCCGTCTCTCCTCTGGACATGTCCAGACCATCAAAGTCTGTCCTCTCTGACCTTGTCTCCAAAACGTCTAACCTTCACTGTCCCTCTTATTGCCTCATTTCTAATCCTATCCAACCTGGTCACTCCGAAGGAGAACCTCAGCGTCTTCATCTCCGCCTCCTGTTTCTTATTAATAATTCAGACTGTGTTGAAAAGCTGTTTTTAATTCCCGTGGCACACACTTTGGTCCAGAGCCAGGACTTTGTTCTATTAGTGGCTTTCAGGCTCTCAAAACAAGTAGCTTAACATCCAACAGAGGCGAAAGCACTGCTCAGACCCGTGTGTGTGTTTTTGCCTTCAACGCCTCTCAGTGCTGCCGATGACCTTCCGCAGAGGCATTATGGTTTCACATTAAGGCAACGCTGACCCCATGAAACGCATTGGTGGCCATCGCTCAAAATTCTAATTAGGACATTTCTCAGCCGGGACACAAGTATCAGTATTATTCATCGCCAGAAGACGCCAATATTTAATCATTACGTTTGTTTGTTTGTTTATTTGTTTGTGCCAGTGTTACCCATCCATTCTGCTGACGGCCTACCGCGGCGATGCCAGGGTTCCCGTGTCCGGCGTCCTTGAATACACGGAGCGGTTGAACGATGCCATTCATACACACTTTGCCATGAAGCCAGAGACGGGTATGAGAACACACACATTGTCCCATATGTTCATCCCATCTGCTGAATTAGGCCGCTTTATTGTTTGACCATGTAGATGCATCTGTGCTGTCGTACAAGTGCACGCTATTGTTTTCATTGTGTGTGTGTGTGTGTTGCACCGAGGACTTCCCAATTGTCCCACATGTCATTGGAGGTTTTAATAGTTCGGGGTCAGTGTGTCTGTCTGGAAGCGCAGGAGTTAACGGACTGCCAGCCATCCGGCCGTCTGTCTCGACAGCATTTGAAGTTCACAGCTGAATCATAGGTCACCTTGTAGTCTTGCTCGTCTTCATGTGTCCGCTAATTGCACTCACCCCCCCCCCCGCCCCCGACCACTTTCTCCCTCACTTATAATCTGCCTTCAGCACATTAGTGTTACTCTTCTTTACACCCCTCTCTCTCTCTCTCTCTCTTCCTCTCCAGCAGTATATCTCCGCCACTCCGGTTTCAAACCCTCACACTATCTGTCATTCAACCACACATATAGAAGGCACTGTGTGTGTGTGTCTCCCTAATCTGTTTGTCTCTGCTCTCCAGAGCCTTTGATAAAAGTGCCGATGGCATAGACACATGCAAGCCCATTAGCGTGGTAAAGAGATAGTGTATCAGAGCACGAGATTACCGTGCCTGAGCCTGGGAGCTGTCAAGGTCAAGACCGCAATTGTGAAACAGGCCGTGCCAAGAGGGAGGAAGATACCGCATGAGAGCGAGAACATTACAATCCGTGTCAGAGAGGAAGAGAGATCTTCCTCTTCCCCTCCTCTGCTTCTGAACTGTTTTGTTTGTTTTTAAGGTGAACCGGCACCAAGAATAGTTCTGAACATCCAACCCGGATCGGATCACCTTGGACCGGAGGACTTTGACTCGAGGCTGGAGGAGGTAACACAATCTCATGCAAGGCTTTCCAACGATGGCAAATTAGCTCCATTTTGCTCAATGAGTAATTACCATCCAGTCTTAATTGAGTTCAAATGCATATATGCTGTTTACATTGTTTTTTAAATTAAACCTAAAGTTTATGCATCTATTTTTTTTCTTCAGACTTTTGAAGTTCAGGTCATCTGTTCCACAAAGGTTTCCTATAGAATGTGGTTTAACCCAAATCACATGAAATAAAGCATAGCTTTGTCAGTAGAGCTGAGAATGTTGTCCTCTGTTTCTTCTCCCCAACACAGGAAGCTCTTAAATTAGCATTTCTCTACGCTGAGCTGGGCTTGGATCGCCCTCGGCCTCCTCGAAAGAGGAGGCGATAGCGAGGCTGTGAGGAATCAAATGGCAGTGACCCAAAGATGCAGAACCAGGATGACAACATCTCCAGCAGCACCGGTGAAGGAGACTACCAGCTGCGAATGTGCTAGATTGTATTTAATCATTATTATTTGACAAATTCCCTGCAGAGGAGACAACAATCTTTATTGCGACTTTGATCTTGGACACCATTGACAGTCCATTTTAGCATTTATGAAGTATGTCCATGGCCTTCAGATAACAGGCCTTCTCAGAGACGTAGCACTGTCCGCGGTGCGTGGCGTGGAACCGTCTGTGGGTGGAGTACTGAATCACCAAGCCTTCACCTGCTTCGGTCGGAACATGAGACTTTTGCAACACCTTGCCGTCGTTGACCCGATTTGTGCTCATCAGCACCCTCAACTGGTCTGGCAACTCGAGGACAGAGGAGAGATCTGAGTCGGCAGATTCTCTACCAAAGTTGAGCACCATTAGGAAGGCTCGGTCAAGCCCGTCCATCTCCCTGAGGTAGGCGAAGACGGTGGCGTCGGCGTGGACGTGGCAGAACCACCCACGCTGGAAGGGGAGCTCTGACTGACGCAGGCCGCTCAGGAAACCGTACTGAGCCAGAACAGAGCCTCTGTCCTGCTTCTGGACCTAGAATAGAAAGATCGATGGGGCAAAACATTAAAAGGATCTAAAATAAGAAGAATGTGTGCCGGGTCAAAGTACCTCCACGTTGACGCTTCTGTAGTTGGGGTGTACAGGCAGCCATGTTGCGTTGGTTTTGTTGCTAAAGCCTGCGTTCGTGCCGTTGCTCCACTGCATCGGAGACCGCTGCGGATCCCGACCGGCGCTCTGCAGCGAAAGGAGAAGAATCGCTCCGACACTTCAGCGGCAATCAATTCTAATTCTGTTGAAACTGTCAGGAAAAAAAAGAAATAAAAAGCTGTGGTTTCATTTCCTAATCTCTTTCCAAGCTGTGTCGTGTTCTTTCTACACCTCCCTAAATGTTTCCTTTCAGTGCGTGCACTTTACTGACTGCATTGTATTTGCCGGCGGGGTCCTGCATCTGACTCTCTGTGACGTTAATGTTCTCCATGCCGATCTCCTCGCCGTAGTAAGTGGTGGGCGTGCCCGGAAGGGTCAGCAGCAGCATGTTGATGGCGCGAATGTAGGTCTGGCCGGCACTAGAGGCAATTCGAGGCTTATCGTGGTTCCCAGCCTGGCACCGAGGGATAGGGAAATAAACAAGAGGCGAGTGAAATCAGTTTGGAAGGAAGGAGGCAGGGTTGGCATAAAGCGCTGGGATCATGAAAGAGAAGCTGAAGGTACAAGGAGATGTGAGGGCGGGCGGCTCAACGTGGCTCATGAACACTCACCACCCAGTTGGCCCATCGTCCCTGGGGCATATTGGCCATCCACAGGTCGACCAGATGTTGAACCCACAAGCCGCTGGTGTTCTGAGGCAGGTCCAGCAGGTAGAAGTTGAAGGGGAAGTCACTTTCTTTGACCAGGGGGGTGCTGTAATACATCATGGTCTTGCCCACCTCTTGGTAATCGTACGACTCCGTCACCATGAGCCTGGAATGCAGCAAGAACTGATCATCCAAGCATCAGTATGGGAGATTCATACTTGGGGGAGGTATTTCGGATGTCTTGAGTAGATGAGAGCGTTACCGGTCCCAAAGTGCACGACATCGTGTCGCAGCAGGCCGTACCTGTGTCTGCCAGGCTCACGGCTGTAGGTGTCCATTTCAGCCCGCCATTCCCTCAGCAGGTCATGGAATCCCAGCTGGCTGGTGGTGTAGTCATGGTGGAGGTCCCATTCCGACGTTACAGACTCCTGGAGTGTTGCGAGTATGAAGACATGAGGATTCGTAGCTTAAGCGTTAGCGTGGGGTTTTCAAGTCAGTAATATAGTTGTCCACCCATCCATAGTCATTTTTAAAAAGGAGTATATCTCGTAATCTGTAGATTCTGGTGTCACCAAATGTTATAGATATATAGTTTTAGTCGTACCAAAGTACAGAGATGTACTGTGGAAAAAGAAAAAAAAAGGATACTACTGTAGCGATCTATTCGGACCCTTCCCCCCCTTCAGAGCATCATCTACAGTAGAGTAAATCAGTTTGGCTGCGTCTTTCTTTGCCCACAGGAAGGTAATGTGAGCATGGGGTGTTTGTGTGTGTGTGTGTGTGTGTGTTCTCCATTGTCAAACAGAACCACAAGGTCCGGTCACAGGCCAGGCATTTGGAAGGTAAGTAGAAATAGATACCCAGAGAACAGAGGCCCGGGGATAACGGACTGTACGGGTCAGTGTTCAGCGGGGTTACAGAACACAGTAAGAAGGTCCACAAGCAGAAACGCAAGTCGTCTTGGTTGGTTGGTTGGAACTGCTGGGCCGTAATGTGATGGCAAAAACCAGGAACCACTTTAAGTATCAGCTTGAATTCACACAGAACGGACCAGGTCATCAGCATAGCAACAAATGAGATAAGAGCAAACCCGCACAGCATGTAGCTCTAACCCACTCGACATTCCACGGTACGATTGGTGGGATCATTTTCAGGGTCTGGGGAAAAAAACCTCAATAAAACGCATGTGATTATCACGAGACCGCCATTCTACTTTTTCAGATATGCATTGTTGTCCTTAAAAATTATTCCAGTGGCGATAATAAATTCCAAATGCTTGATAATCCAACAAAATATGCCTTTTTTGTTCTAATCCTGTGAGAGAGAGAGAGAAAAGACGCTTCGGCCTCTTTGGAGTACAAATCCTTAACTTCTTTCCTTTAAACTCAGCTTGAATCAGGACCCGCTTGAATTCCAAGCCGCAGATAAGCGATTAATGAGACAACATGCGGGCAAAGAAGTCGCCCACTCAGCTGATGCTTTATCCTCCACAAGGTACACTGGAGATCACTGCTTTCTGCCCACAGTTCAGTTCCTCAGATCATTAAAATATGGACTCTGCCATGTGACACATTGGAGAGGTTATCAACAAAATAAAATCGTGTAATTATGTAAGTGGGTGTAAAAGCACAGGTTGTTAAACTGAGCTTTGGAGGTCAGAGGAGGTGGCGAGTTTATAGCCCTTGTATGTTTCTGATATGCTTTGTTCAGCTGCTAAAAGCAAACAGCTTGAGGGTATTGTCACATTATCAGCCAATCACCTGCCGGCTCCTCTGTCTAAATGAAATGAAGTTCAGGCGCATCCTCACCAAGACCTATTCTGAGATGGGGGGGGGATAAAAAAAAAAAAGTGCGGTTGTATCTTCGTGGCGAAAATAGGAAACTCACTGGAGGTTTCTCCGGGTCCACCTGTGGTTCGTCTCTCAAGTGTGCGGCCTCCAAAAGGTGCTTCACAGCATCCACCCGGAAGCCATCCACTCCTTTCTTCAGCCAGAAATGAATAATGTCCTAAAATAATGAACATCAGATATTTTATACTTGTATCAGTGTTAGTTAGGCCGGGAGCCATCTGTTCGATCTTACAATCATCTCTTTGCGGACGTGAGGGTTCCTGAAGTTCAGATCCGGTTGCTCTTTGAGGAACTGGTGCAGGTAGCATTGCCCTCTGACCTCATCATAAGTCCAGGATGAGTTCCCAAACACACTCACCTGACAGGAAGGAGGAGGGAAAACGCAGGATTAGGATGTGTGGGAAACTACCAGATGATGATTTCAGGTCAGGACGAACAGAAACTACCGACCCAGTTATTTGGTTTTGGCTCGGTCGCGTTGCAGTCAGCCCAGATGTAATAATCCTTATATTGAGAATCTCCAGTCCGGCTCAGATTGAACCAGCGGTGCCGGTCACTGGTATGATTGGGAATGAAATCCATGATGAGTTTCAAACCTGGTGGAAGCAGACCAAGGTATTAAACCATTTATCCCCCCCCCCCAAAAAATAAACAATGTGCTGATCCACCGTCACACCTTTGTTATGCATTTCAGCCAGGAGCTCTTCAAAATCTTGCATGGTCCCAAAGAGTGGGTCAATGGCCCGGAAATCTTCCACGTCATAGCCGAAGTCCCTCATGGGAGAGCGGTAGAAGGGACCGATCCAAACCGACTTGATGTTCAGATACTGGAAGTGATCCAGCTGCTCCTGAATCCCTGCCAAATATCGTCAAATCCTGGATACTATGACGAGGAAAACCAAACCGCACTGATGCTGTTCATGTATGCACCTTCAGAATATTCCACTTTTAACACAGGGTTATAAATCGCACGGTAAATTCTAGGTTAGCCGTAAAAGTTCTAATCAGAACTGATCCGATCCAGTCAAGAAATTCTGAAATGCACTTTTTGCATTTCTATTATTTCCGTTAACGCCTCGACTGGGTCACAGTGAAGAAACTTGTACAATAAAGCTGTAATAAATTACAAGTTTCATATTGATTTAACCTGTTTTAAGATTCATTTTTGACTCGCGTCTAAAAGCAGCACATTGTTGAGGAGTGTAACGTTTTGTTTTTGTCCAGTCATTCATTAAAATGTTGGCACCAGCATTTCTAAACGGCAAACTTTTGTCTTGTTTCATGAATTACAGATCATTGACTCGATTTACGGTGCATTCATGTAGTAAAAACTGTTGATCATCTATTGTGGTGACAAGAATCCGTGTTATCACTCACTAGATAATCTGATTACCTACGATGAGGAGGTTATCGCTGGCGTTGGTTTGTTTGTCTGTTTGCAAGATAACTCAAACAGTTACAGACAGATCTTGATTACATTTTCAGGAAATGTTGGGAATCTTACCAGGAACAGTTGTTTACATTTTAGTGATGGCCAGCGAGGGTCATCACTAAAAATCCTGGATTCTGGATCGCTTTGAAATTTTCGGTATCATTGCAGTCAATGGAGCTTCAAACTCTGTTCGTCAATATCTCGGTTGATTATTGACCAATGTTTACTGAATTTGACACAGCCGTGTAGGGTGGGGACCTCTATCTCATCACCAAATTCCATCTGGATCGGATCCAGAATGAGGTCAGGAAAAATATTAAATTTGACCGTTGAAAGCCTAATTTACGGATTTAAAAATCAGCGGATATATATATCTATATATAATATATATATATAATCCGAAGATACCAAGAACAATCTAGAACCTTTTGACGATGATCCAGATCACCATGTGGACGGTGTAAATCCAATCAGGAGGGGAATGAGCTGCTCGGCGGAGGTCTGCGCTCTCTGAGTGCTTTTCTAGTTTTTATATTAGTGGTTTTAAAATGATTATTAAATGTCATATTGCGCATGAAAGAATCAATTACTTAACTAAAAAGCACTAAAACAGGCCGATCGATGGAAACCGGAACCGGTCCGACGGATCTCACTGTACCTTTGAGGTCTCCGACCCCGTCTCCGTCCGAGTCTCTGAAGGACCGGGGGTACACCTGGTACACCGGGGACGCCTGCCACCAGCCCACGCACCGCGGCGAGAGCGCAATCAGCGTGACCGTGAGCGCCACCAGCGCCACGGCGCACGCCACCGTCAGCCAGAACAGGACCTCCCGGGGGATTCGGTACCGGGCCTGGGAGGAGTACATCAGCAGCACCTCCTTCGGCATCCCGGCGTATGGCTTGATCTGCGTGTACGGCTCGACCGGGTCCGGGGCCACCGGCACCGGGTGGGAGTCCTTGTCACCGGGCGAGGCGGTGCCGTCCGCCACCCCGTCGCCCTCCGGGTCTTGGAAGCCCGGGTTTGAGGTCCACTTCCCCAGATCCATGCCGTCAGGTTCGCTTATGACCTGGTCCCGAGCAGGAAGCACAGCGGGTTAGATCTTCTTCAGGAATACCGAGTCCGGGATTAAACCGCAGAGAGGATCAGAGTACACGAGATAATACCGCTCCTCGTTAACACACGCGCGCACACGCACGCACGCACACACGCACGCACACGCACCTGTGGAATGTAAGACACTGGATGGGACAGGAATGGCCAAAGATTAACATTTCTGCTGTCAGTCCTCCACGAGTGACCAGAACCCCCCCCCCCCCTACAATCAAACTCAATAACCCAGAACCCGGATTAGAGCTTCCAGGATTTGGAACAGCAAACTTCTTACATTTACCAAAGGGGGGGGGTAGCCTTTAACAAATCCAGTCAATTTAAATTACCGGCATGGGTTTTTTGCTTAGTTGAGATAAGTCATATGTTGGGGGGGGGGGTTGTTTATTTACCAACAATGAAAGTAAATGCAGAATAACTCTTCTTGCAACGTTGAGAAAAAGACATTTGTTCTGAATACACAAAACATTGTCGCAGTTTTCCTTCAGTCGCTGATCAGAGTCAGACTTCGATACTCGATATAGCAGTTATCATGCAGCGAAACATCTTAATCTTTAACCCACTGGGATAAAGACAATTCTACACACAAATATTATTAACAGGTCATTAAAAAAATAATAAAAATAAGGGTGCTATTATTGATGTTCCAGTCCAGACTGGTTAACGGAGCTCAAACCACCTCACTCCCCATTTCATTTAAATGTCATCATATTCAAATCCGTTACGTCTCGAGTTGCAACGCCTTTTTTCCCGCGAGGCCCGGTACAGAAAGTACCGAGCCGTCACCAGATAACGCCAGGGTCGTAGTGCGGAACTGAACAAGAAGTGTGTGTGAAGGAACGGAGAAAAAACAGGATGTTTCTCCAAGCTCAGCCTCCTTTATTTTTCTCAAAGCTTGAAGGTGAGTGGGCCGTACAGTACTCGCAAATCCACACCATTTCATCATCTCATCTTCAAAATACAGCACGGAAATAAATAAGAACGCGTTGAATCTACCACTGCCTTCGTACATCCATCTATAGTGGGAATACAGAGCAGACGGGGATTTAATCCCAGAGAAAACCCGACGCGGGAAAGTCAGCCGCGTTCGGTTTCCTCCCAGATTCTGTCCCGTCTTTTGGAGTCATCCGGGTCACGGCACCAAAGTCAGCCTCAATCAACTGACAGGGTTTAGGAGGACATACACGCTGGAGAATGACTTTTACTGAACGCGTCCTGAAATCAAAGCAAAAAAATAAAAAAATAAAAAGAGTCAGGGACCAAACGATTCAGCCATCAAAGCAAAACGGTCTTCAGGGCGAATTCTTCCATGTTCCGTCATTAAGCGGTGAATACGACGCCAACGTCCTCTTTGTCTTCAGTCCACGCAACAGGATCAGTGTGTGTAATGAAAAGACCCCACCCCCCAGTCTACATCCAAAGTACTGCCGAGGTGCCCTTGAGCAAGGCACCGTCCCACCCCCCGTCCCTCTCTGCATGCTAGGGTGTGTTTCAAGGGGCCGTTGTACTTGGGTGTAAACATAACCTCGTTGTGTGCTTGCAGTGTCGCAAAGTAACGCTTTCTTCCTTTGTTCTTCTGACTTTAACCTTCGTGACTCGGGTCCCACCACCTGTAGAGTCCATCTCCACCCCAGCAAAACAAATAAAGTCACTCCTTCCGTCCCAACAAGAGGTCCCCAACCCTCCCAATCAATCAACCACAAGGACAAATCGGCCAAAACAGATGCAAAATAGAAATAACACATTCAAGTACCTATTTGTCACATGGCACAAAGAGCCCACAGAGAGAGAGAGAGAGTACCAACAGAGAGATGAGCAAAACCACCTCTTAGCTCTGACCTGTGTCAATGCGGCTGAAGAGTACAAAGGAATCTGCCACTGACTGACTGCAAAATAAGTACATCACAGGTACTGAAGTGTGTGAAGCGTCACACTGTTAGTGTTCAGGACTTGACCCAGGAGTATCATCCACCTGGAACAGAACCACAGCACTCCGAGACGGCATGGCAAAACATTTACATAAAGCAACTCTAGTCCAACTGAACAAAAGGCATTTCCTTTATGAAGTACAGTACACAATTCTAGAGACGGAAGGGGGAACTCATTGCAGAAGCAGGATTCTGTGTGTGTGCATGTACCGAGGGGGAAGAAGAAGATGACGGTGAGGCCGGTTTTCCTTCTACCTCCAGTCATGTCTTTGGGAATCTGCTACTTTGGAGCATTTTGCATGCGACTCTCTTGTCTATACATGCAGACCTTGTGATTAAAGAGGTCAAAACACATACCATGGCTGGGAATTAAGATAAAACAAATAATATATATTTAATATACCATTTGTATCTTTCTATATCTGAAAACGACAGCAGGCTCAAAAGCTTATGGTTCTGGTGAAGTCTCTTCTGCCAAATGAACAAATGTAAAAAAAAGGGAGACAGACGGGAGAATGAGTGAGAAATCAAAAGTTTGGGAATATCTTTTAGGAATCAGGAGTACAAGAAGCCAGCAGGGACATGCAAGAGTCACCACATTTATTCTAAATGTTATTCCTGTCCACAACCCGGCCCACCGGTCCAACGTCCTGTCCTACATCTACCAACTGAAATCGGGCTTTGGAACGACTGGGTTTGTAAGAGCGCCACCTGTGTTCTCTGGCTCTGAATTGGAGGCATTAACGCAGAGGCCATTTTTTTGGCAGTGAGGAGGACTTTGAGTCAGTTCAAAAGATCGGCAAGTCACTTTCAGAGAGCCGGTTGCATGGCCAGACGACAGGTGAGGAGTTCGTTCCCCTTTTGAGTACAGGTAGTACTCCAAGTTCACCCGACACGGAGAGCACACTGCAGCTTTAGGGGCGTTGGAGTCGTCAGACGACTGTCAGAAAGTTCACACATCAAAAGAAAAAAAATCAATCGAACTATCTTGAGCCGACTCAGCACCTCATCCACGAGTGGCTTGGTTGGTACCTTCAGGCCGGACCACCCAGTCTCTGGGTTTGCGAGGAAGCGCTGACGGGGCGGAGCAGGGTTGGAACTCCGTCAGCCAAAAATCAAAAACAACCACCACGAAGACCGCGAGAAGACGGGCAAAAGGACAATGTGCTTCTTTGCTTCTCTCTCTGATGCATCTCCTGTATGTGGAGTTCTGTTCCGAGATCATCAATCCAGTTCTTCCCGTTTCAAGATGTACAAATCAACACAATCTGTTTTGTCGTCCTCCATGCCAGATCATCGGATTTTAAAAGATTTCTGCCTCCGTTGACGGAAACAAAAAAAGCAAACAGAAATCCCAAAGGAAACCAAAAAGCTATTATGGATGAGATCCTGGTCCTTATTCTTTTTTTTTTCCTTTTCCTTTTTTGATCAGATAGTTGTGATGGACAGCTACCAGTGGTACTCCACCTCAGGTTCACTCTGCAAAAGGAAAGACAATGAGAGGAGGAAGAGCAGAGCAGAGAGATGCAACAAGTCGAAATGAGGAAGAGGAAAACGAGTAAAAGGAAGAACGGCAGAGAGAATGGGAGGACAAAGAGAGAGAGAACAACATCAAATGCGTTACGATAAAAATAATACTGCAACATTTAAAGAAGTTATACTAGCACTGTAAACCAGGCTGTGGGGGTCTTTCTGCAATAATTCATTTGTCTCATACAGAAACAGAGGTTACTTTTGCATGCAGGTTGTGAATGAGACAGTAATACATGTATGTAAGGTCAGTGCATGCGTGTGCGTGCGTGCGTGTGACATGACAGAGGGAGAGTTAGGACCAGAAACAACCATTCATCCCCGACCTATCTGGACAGTCATGTCTGCACACACGCTCTGAACATTGCACAGAGTTCAACATGCTTGAAAGTAAATCAGAGCACAGATTTGGTGTGTGTGTGGGGGGGGGGTGAAGTTTGCTGCTTACATGCCTGCAAGAATGCATTGGAGTGGTGTGTGATCAGAGGTTAGAAAGGAAAATGGGGGGGGGGGGTGTAACAGTTATACATGAGATCACTTACCAAATGAAACAGGAGGGCTGCATTAATCAGAGGCGAACACACAATTAGACAAATCCATACAATCCTTCTCAGGTGTACTTAACCACACACCTTTATTAATCAGGTGTTGCTACGACAAGAGGGGGGGGGGGGGGGGGGGTTCACTTTAGTTCGGAGCTAGTTTCTTTATGCTACAGGTACACTGCTGTAGCAGAGTACAACTTAACCTTTGAATTTAGCCAAAAATGACCAGCGTGAAATTCATTCATCAGTTTCATCCCGAGTCAACAAATGTTTGATCCAAATATTAAGACATTTCCTAAAAAGGGGTTTTCAGGAATATAATGGTCCCGATAATGGAAAATACAGACACATTAACCCTCATGTATGTGGGAACCCACCACACTTCCCAGCCCCCCCCAATATCTCCAAAAACACAAACTGACAAAACAGACAGAAGAGAGGAGAATGATTTCACTTCATTTGGTTGAAAAGGGGAAACATTTCTCAGCTCCAGTAGAAAAATGTCTGACAAAGCTGAATTGCCATGCAGACGTAACCATGCAACCATGCATAGAAAGAAAAAGATGCTTATCCTAATCTGTGTGACTAATATTTCATCTGCTCTGTTTTTGAGTGAGAAAATAAATTCAAACAACACACAAGGCTAGATTACTAGATTGTGCTCAAAGACCGGCAACACCGTGTGTGAAAGTATAACTTAATAATACAGCTGATACCACAGCTGTATTATGTAGGTTAAGACTTGAAGCTTGAGATTTGGATACAGCTATTGTGTAAATGAACATAAACACCACATGTTCTGATACCCACCCCATCTTCCTCCTTGTACGGGTACAGACGGTTGTACACCGCTTCAATGACATTTTGTCTGCAGGGAGAATCAAATTATTATTATTTTTAAATGAAATTAGTCATAAAAGTCAGTACCAATCCACCTGATGTGTTCTGCACACGCATGAAAGATCATATCAATAAACATAGACTGGATAACTTAACACAACTGATATCAGTAGAGGAAATTAGAGACAAAGTATAGCTGGGTGTAGTTTTACTTCTATAGTCTTGTAGGTAATACTACAAGACTCTATATACTGTTTGCCAGTGTGGTGCATTTTAATTCATTATTATCATCATCCGGAGGATCAATGGACATATCCTCTGCAAAGAGAAGAAACTCTGGAAATCCTTACTTGCTGGCAAGACCTCCCCCTGGTGGCAAAGCGGGCATGCCGCTGTCCGTGGACAGGTTCCTCATCACCGTCACAAGGTCCGGAAACCCAACTTCCTCCGGCCGAGAGAGCATCTCTAAAACCACACACAGATACACAAGTTGGTACCAGCAGAGCCGGTGATGGCCAGCAGCAGCTGGTAAAAGACAGGAGCACGAGTGAATTTAGAAGAGCCGGTCTCTAAGCGAGATCGAGACCCAGACAGAGACAGAGGCCTGCAACTGAGACGAGAATGGCAAGAGGCCAGACCAATGTTCAGCCAGAGCATTCCTCTCGGTTTATTCTCCTATCTGCCCTGCAGACAGCGCCTGATGCCAAAGTTCGGCCTCGCTTCGCCCCAACTGTGCTCTTCCATTAATTTGACACGGTTGTTAATCCATCTCGGACTTCCTGTCAAGCCATCCAGCATAGATAATTTCATTACGTGCAACAACTTGTCATCCAAACAGGATTTTCCATTCTGTCAATACAAGCCCGCTTCCAGAGTTGTAAAAAAATAACACGAGGAACGATTCATTTTAATTAGTCTCAGAGTTCAAGAATGCACTCTTGAGCACTAACAAGGAACAACAAATTCATGAAAGAAACCGTAAAAGTAATGTTTTGCCCACATAACTAATAATAAAAATCACAAGCAACAATTAAACGCAACCGTTTAAAAGAATACTCGTAGGTTTATTGCCAGCTGCAATCCCTTCGGCAGAACATCCAACTTCAAGCTAACGTATCCTGTCAGAGAGCTCAAAGGACGAGCATGCACAATAACGTTGTGTTCTTCAGAATCCCATTCTGTGTGAGCAGACTGTCTCGGTCCACGAAACTCACCTTCCACTCGGGACTCCAGGTATTTGTTGAGCTCTTCATCCTTCTCCACAGCTTCTTCAGACACTTTGGGAGCGTTTGGCAAACACACTAGCACGACACTCATGTTATCACGACTCCCCTAAGATGGACAGAAAGAAAAAAAGAGATTCATTTCTGACAAACCAGCGTCTCAGAGGACTTCATTCCGCCACAGTGCACATCCTGTTTGAGTCCTCAAAGGCCCCATATTATGAAAATCTCACTTTTCCCATGTTTCCACACCATTATGGTGGTGTGTGCGCGCATGTGAAATGAGTCTCCCCCTTTTGCTACCATTTCTGAGCGAGGCTGTTTGAGACAGAAAAGAGGGACGCTGTCCTGCAGCATCCGTTTGCTATTTTGACCAAAAGACTGTCACACATATTTCATACAAGGGCCTGGGAAACACGTCAACTTGTGGGAAAAGGGTAGAATATGGGACCTTTAAAAGACCATTCATTAGCAATGGTGTTCATCAGAAGAAAAAGAAGTGTCATTGCTCAAGAGTATTTTTGTTCACACCTTGTGCAGGCAGGTGTCCACCACTTCATTGCAGATTCTCTCAAGGTCATCAGACACCTCGAGCCTGGATTTCACAAACTCGCACAGCTCCTCGTTGGACATGACATCCCAGATTCCATCACAGGCCAGGATCACAAACTGATCCTGTTCTGGGGCCCGAACCATCTCGCACACTGCAGGCTCGGGGCTCACCAGCTGCTCCGTCGGGCCCTTCCCATCCACACACTTGTAATCGTAGTCCCCCAAGGCCCTTGATACCGCTAGTGAGCCATTAACCCTCTGAATCATCACTGAGCCGCCAGCATTCTGGATGCGCTCCCTTTCGCGTGGATTGCAAGGCTTGTGGTCGAGCGTGGAGAAGCATACCTGTGAATTTCTGTATAAAACTGCTCGAGAATCGCCGCAGTTGAAAAAGAAAAAATGAACAGGCGACACAATGATTCCCACCGCTGTGGAACCGCTACGGTCCATTCCGTTTCTCAGGTCAGAGAAGCTGCGCATGTGTTCGTCGATCCTTAGGAAGCCTGTCCGGATGCCAGCTTTCACAGCCTCCACTATGGAAGGGACCGATGATGGGGGGTCAATGGCGGAGTCGTCAGAAACAGCCTGGGGTCCTCGTGTCCCTCCAGCCCCAAAGCCAGCGCCGATTATGTGTTCTAGAAGATGTTTGGCGCAATAGTTTGCAACCTTCGAGCCGGCATGGCCGTCGTACACGGCGAAAAAGGACCAGTCACTCATACCCGGGGGCGGAAGCCCCAACACAGCTGTGTGAGCGTCCTCCATCTCCACCCGCCAGCCCTGCATGGAGCTCAGTGCATAGCGCAGCTGGTTCCCTTCACCATGGAAGTTGTGCTTCTCGGTCTTGGGCTTGTCCAGAAATGCACCCATGGCTCTTCCCTCGAGAGACCTGTGGAGGAGAGAGGTGTGTGTGTTTGTTTCATAGGAATAACACAACCCAACATTGATTACTGCTGGTCATACGCAAGAATCGCACATGCACTTTGGTTTATGCTGAAAGAGCCCGAGGAGCAAGCTTAAAAGCCCGTTTTCCCCCAATCAAGGGCATTAACTGCCTCTGCATTAGGTCAATGAACAGCAGCATTAGGCTGCTTGATGAAAGAAAGTCTGTATCCAGCCCATGCTAACTGGTTACATAATGTGAGAACATGAATTTACAAAGTCTTATTGATTACCATATAACTTAATGTCCTCTTAGCATTGGAAGTTGCAATCGTAAGTCCCAAAGTTATCAATATATGCCACTTAAAATATATACCGGTAAGTTGCAGGAATATGCATAAGGTTCCGGTCTCTTAAGGTGGAGATGCTGAAGGCTGAATAAAATCCATGAAAATTAAACATCATTAGCTACGCAAGAATATCTTCGATCATTAGAACGCTACTGCAAATTACACTCGTAATTGAACAGTTTACTTTATATCAATGCAGGTAAGCATTCATGCAAAAAAAAATTCTTCTACTTATTATATTCTGCACCGGGTTAAGAAGGGTCTTCCAGGTGCCCCCCCCAACAACAGTTTCAAGCCCTTTCACGGGGACCCTAGGATTCCCAGGATAAATTAAATATATAATCCCTGCAGTGAGTTCTGGGTCTACCCCAGGGCCTCATCCCAAATTGGACTTTCGCTGAAAATTTTGAAGGACAGGCATCTGAACCAGGCGCCCAAACCACCTCAATGGGGTGGTTGCATTCGACGGAAAGAGACAGCACCTCTACCACGAACTCCCCCCCGTATGTCCCGTGCCCACAGAGAACCCACAACAGCACGGAAACAGGCTCTTCACCGCACCGCCTTTGTGTATGCTGAACACAATGCCAATCTGATGTGTGATTATAAATAGTGAAAGAGGTGGGACCTCCATCTGAAATCGGCTACGGGTAAGAGTTGGAATGTAGCCCAACCGGTAAATCAAGACGCTGGCCTTCTGTCTAAGTGGACTTTTTGCCTTTACGACTGCACCACTACTTTCATCGCTTGTGAACAAGACCCTGAAATACTAATGGGTATGAATTCATCAAATAAAGATTAAAAAACACAAATACAGCTGTCACCAACTCAACCTAATGTCAAAAAAAACATGGGCTATTGAGGAAACATGTACTTTAGGTTTCTGAAGGTCACACTGCCTTGTAGCACCAAGTGAGTCGGACAGAATCAGCCTAAACACACATTTTGTTGACTTTAACGTGTTTGATGACTTTCTGTCTCTCAGTTAATTTTAGATAAACACAATTGGCCGCTGCACACACACCTATTAAGGATTATTATCAAAACCGCACACCCAACCAGCAAATTTAATTTATAATCCATTTTAAAGCCCATTTTTGTCAGCTAACAGCAATAATACTCTATATCCTGTTGATTTTCTGAAGGAGGAAAACATGCCAACATGCATAACTTGTAAGCACTGAAAACTCTGGGGAGTGGATGTTACCCGGTCTGATGTCTCCATGGTTACTCAGCTTGCAAGAGAAGCAGTAGGCAGTGGTTGCAGGATGTGACAAGGGGACTGCGAAGCCATGCCACTGTGTGCATGTTTGCATACATTCATGGGGCATTAGGTCTCAACAATGGTGGCGAGACTGATCTCACTTTTACCCACACCTCATGTTTAATTTCTCTCACATGGCAAGATGAGAATGGCAGTTGCTGTTTGAGAGCGAATGGTGAAAGCTGCCAAACACACAAGCCCACAGGTTGCAGACTTCAAACATGCAGTGCAGCTTTAATAAGATAACTCAATTCAACAGTCAGTGGCTTATGGGATGTACACAGGCCCAGATTAGCTCATCAAATACAAACGACAGATTACACACAGCAGCGACCTACCGCTAACGCAACAGGCCCGTCTCTCCTGACCATCGCAGTTCATCGCAGGGCCACACGAAGACCAACAGTCACATTGCGTTTATTACTATTCGAACAGCGTTTGAATATCACAGAGTGAAGATCAAACGCCAATTTTGGTAGAAATGGCCATCCCTACTATTAACATCTGTCATCAATGATCCAAACACTAGTGAACTGCTCAAAGGACAGGTGGGAATGAAGCCAAGACCCACTGAGGATCTGACAACCGAGAGGCCAACCCGAAGGCCCACCTGCACAACCGACGTCCTCCGCCAAACAACATGTAGCCACAATAACAGGCACGAAGACACACATGCGGTCTGCTTTCAATTTGGTTCGCTCTAGCGCAGATTATGAACGGTTTGTCATAGGTTCTCCTACCTGCCAAGATCAGCAGCAGATGTTTGTGAGCTCACTGTTCAAGTATCCCTCAAGTCATTGTAATGCGATTCAGCTATAGAACACTACCAGTACTGCTGGCTAAGCGTACATCACATTGTCTCTTTCTTTGTGTCCATTTATCCCAAGGATGTGTGTGTGTGTTTTCCTCGGGGAAGCAACAGCAATGAACCAGCTCAGTGTGTAAAATCAACATGACAAATAGAGGATTCCACATCAAGGTGCCAACACAAATGTGAAATTAAGGACGTTGCCATTTCTGACACACACACACACACACACACACACAAATCTGCATTCTCATGAGCCACAAGAATGAACTCATCTCACTTGTACTTGATACACACCATGATGTAAATAATTATTTATCATTCTGAAGCAAACGTTCCATTACAATCGCAAATAAGTGACGCAAATGGCTGGCTCGACATGATTAGAAGCATCACAACCAAAATATACACACAACTATGCGCTGATCGTTCTTTTTCCGCGATAACCCCCAAATGATCAGCTGACAAGTCCTGACAATCCGGACGCTTGCTCGCTGGTTCACTAGTGAAGTTTACGCTTGCCCAAATGCTATCTGTACGTTAACGGGGGACTTTTAGTACGAGTCGATGCTACCAGTGACGTCGCTTAGGATCACACATGACTTACTCTGGATGAAAAGACCTATCGCGTTTTCTCCTTACGTCCCTCGGGTGTCCTGGAGCACGTCGGCTAGTTGCGATAGGCTTATCGCAGGTTGATGTTAGCCACTTTGGTCTCACGGCCCCTTCTCCTCAGCTAGCTTTGAGAAGACTAGCACGCATTTCACGCGATCGGCTGTCCGCTCAGTACGTCTCTGCATCGGAATAAGGCTTTTATAAACATGTTTGGCACCGTAACTTTTACAAATAAAGTATACCGAATAAATACGTCTTACCCAGGCTGCCCATTAACGAGAACAGCGATCGCTCCTGTAAGATACGCGAACGATTTGAGCACCGAGCTAATTTTGGTTTCAAGCTAATCGTACGAGGCGGATGACGTTCGTTTTTCAACCTCACAGTTTGTTGGAGGGGCAACCTCTTGTTGTCTTCTGTGATTGGACAAACCCTAATTCCAAGATGAGACATGATTGGTCAAATCACGAGTCATTCAAATTTCGCCTCTGACTTATTATTCCAGCAACTGTCCACATAAATGACTCCATAGGTTTATCACAGACGCCTTTATTCTTCCCTTTATGTAATAGAATAGAATAGAAGAGCACTTTATTGTCATTGCACACGGTGATGCAATGAAATTAAACAGTGCAAAAATCAGTCAAGGTGCAAAAGTACAATACAAAGGACAGATCAAGTATGAGAAATGAGTACAAACAGGGGTGACAGGTCCTCCCCTGTTTGGTAAACAGTTGGTTAGTGGCTCTAATCCCATTATTTTGATGACATTGCATTTCAATGCATATTTGCATCCTCAGTGCAATGGATTAATTGGCTGATGGGTTAACAACTCCTGCACCAGGCAATTGGTAACCTAGCAATTATTTTTTTTAAATGAGGTGAAACACACACGTTTATGAGCAAACAAGGCCGCGCATGGGTGGACACACTGAATGTTGGGTATCTTATGTCACCTGTTTAAGACACAAAGGAGATTTTTGTATTGTTATTGTTGTCTACAGATCTGTAAGTAAACACTGAGATAAGTATCGTTCCTGCTTTTGCACGGCATATGTGAAATCACTCCATTTCGGATCCTCTGCCGAGTGCAGCAATCACGCCTTGTCTGAGCCTCCGCACTTCAAACACAAGAGCACTCGAAAAGCTGATTTCCTGCTCCTCGGAGGGAGCAGGCTTCTGATGTCATCTGCAAAGCAAGGTCGAAACAATAATTCTCATCAAACAGCGCAAGAGAATGTGCAATAATGTATTTATTTGCCTTTTCTTTACATTTGGTGTTCCAGCCTCCTTAACAGATCATTGGCATTTTGTTGAATGTTTATGAGGGCAAGTCAGTTTCGTTTCCTCTGTATAACCTATAGAATATATGCCTGAGAGTGTGTGAAAGACAGAGTGAGACAGAAAGTGTACACCCCAACTACACCTTTACATATACATATTACTGCATGGCATGTGCATGGGATTAGAGCCACTAACCAACTGTTTACCAAACAGGGGAGGACCTTCTCTCTCTGTCTGTCTGTCTGTCTGTCTGTCTCGCTCTCTCCAACTTCACTTTTGTTCTCGCTCGTTTTGAGCCATAATCAATTAGAAAAGAACAAGCAGCTAATTCCCCTCCTAATTTGATTTACACTGTCCACATGGGGATCTGGATCATCATAAAAAGGTTATAAATTGTTCTTGGTATCTTTATACACCAATCATGAAAAGTAAAACTGAATCTGAGTTAATGTGTGTTCTTAACTGACTTTTGAATCCATAAATGGGCTTTTCAATGTTAAAATAATTCAATATTTTTTCCTGACCTCATTTTGGATGAGATCCAGAAGGCATTTTGCATGATAGTGAAAATCGGACCCCTTTATGACTGCAATTTTTGGTGATGGAATTCAGTGCATATTTTACAAGATGTTTTTGAAAATCCTCCAGTAGAAGTAAATCAGGAACCAGATTTTATCTTATTTTTATCCAGACGGGTATCCAGATCGCTCTCAATATTTAATGGCATCTAAATTAGACCAAGACCCATCTTCATTTTGTTTTTTTATCACGATCCATTCAGCAGTTTTTCCATAATCCTACTAAGAGACAGACAGGCAGACAGACAGACAAATGCTGTCAAAAACATAACCTCCTCAGTGGAGGTCCTAACAAGACATCTTAGAAGTGCCCGGGGGCTGAATATGAATGAGCACAAATGTCCAGTCTGAATTACTGTCACACACAGGCTTTCACTGGACGCACAGATTCACACATACACACATGCTTGCGCACCCACACACCCTTTTCATGGACATGTTTCAATCACATGCATGCCCAACACTTGCTGACACATTTATTTTCCAAGCATATGTCATACTATGAATACACTTCACACATGCATGGATACACACATGCTCAGAAAGCCACACACAGACTGTTCTGATCACAAGCCTGCAACATCCAGTAGCAGACATGTGCTGGGACACACCCAGAGGAACATGTGTGCACACGGCGGCTTGTATTTTAGGGTCGGGGAGATGTGCTGCAGCCATATGTCACCAAACATCACCAAGCAACACCGTGAGACCAGCTTTGTTTTGACGCACAAATGATGAGATGCATGTCATGATGGTGGAAAGAATTCTTGCAGTATATTTCATATCACTGAATTCTCATAATTTAACCACTATATAAATATATATATACTGTATTTACATATGACATATATTTACATTGTAATTTTTTTTAATCACGTGGTAAAGCACCAACTTTTTTATGTGGGGCGGGGTGGGGGTAGGGATCATTTTTGTATATGTGAGGAATCAATTCAAATATGTACGGGCTCATTTCTGCCACATGTCCAACCCTATAAATGTCATGAAAATCCATCAAATAGTTTTTTGTGTAATCCGTTTAAAAGACAACCATAAAGACAAGCAGGCAGAAAAACCCAACCACCTCGGTGGAGGTGATTACAGAGGTGTTAAAATGCCCTGCGAGAGGAAGGTTGGCCTGACTTGGTCATTTGGAGATCTGGCTGAGCGCACCCACTGCGTTGGGTCAGAGGTGAATGGCTGCTGGAGATAGTCAGTAGTATCCTATCGCCATCTAGTGGCAGTGAAAGGTACAGCTGGTTTGAGTAACTAGGGGAAAAAACTGGTTCTGGTTTTACAACCTAAAAAATGTTTGCGCAGTAATACCGCGACACACGAGCGTTCCGAGATACGAGCAGCCTGCGAGCACTATTTTGCTTTAAGATGTGAGTATAAATTTGACGTACGTCGCTAAATGGCAGAGCGCCATTTTTTCTATTATTTATATGGGAAAATTTGATTCTGACATACGAGTGATTTAAGTTACGAGCTCGATCCAAGAACGACTTATACTCGTATGTCAAGGAATTACTGTATACTGTTATCCCTCCATTTATGGTGAATCTGCTGATGAATTAGGTTATGTGTAGAGTCAGAAATCTAAGCTTTGTCCAACTTAGGGTCAAGTTGGAAAAATATCAAGGTCATTGTTGTATGAGAGTGAGACTGCAACTTTGTCGGTGCAAAGCACAGAGTCAAGAGCCATTGAAATGCCAATAAACGGATCGATTTACCAAGTGAGCTGTCTGCCAAGGTGACCCAAGGAACTCTGGGAATGCAATCTTTGTTTTCTCTGAGGTCTCTCACTGATCGCTCTTTTGACTGATATTGGGAGGAGAGTTCAACTGGAAGAAATCATTTAACAAAGCAAGGACGATCTTCTCCCTGAGGAAGCAGAGCGAAGGCTACTGCATCTGTTTTGACTTAACAAATCTACTTTATATCCTCCTGAGACCCAGCCCGTTGACATGTCCTCTGTAGTGGACATTTTGTCACCTACAGAGGACGCATGTCAACGGGCTGGGTCCCAGGAGGATAGTACAGCACTATAGTAAAAAAAGACCCACACATAAATGATTGAGGTGGTGATGTCTAGGGATGGAGCTCAGAACCAAAACACATTACTCTGTTTTGCATTGTCATGGAACCAGAGGGGAGTCAGAAATCAGTGGTAGAATAATCTTCACTATTAAGCTAATTTGATTTTTTTTTTTTTTTTTTTTTGCTGAAACTAATTATAGAGAGCATTTGTTCCAATCACAGTGAGGCTCATCATTAACAGGAAATTAGTTAATTAACATAACATGCAAGTGCATAACCATTAATTTCAAGACTTGAATTGAACTGACACACACACACACACACACACACACACACACACAGCTCAACAGAAGCCTGCTCCGTTAGCCTTTCTACATTTAACATGAGTAAAGTCTGCAGCCTCTTGATTTATTCATCCTCTTCACCTCATCCTCAGCCTTCTTTCCCCTCCACCAGGGATCAGCAACCTCTTTCATCACGCGCGCCACTTTTCCATATGCTCAAGCCCAGAGTGCCAACACTTACTTCTTTAATCAAATTATTTGTAAATGATCTGTTTTTACAGGTTTTTTTTGCAGTATTTAAACTGCAATACCGGCCCTGATCCATCCATCCATCCATCAGCCCTTTGGTATCTTGTCCATCCTTATATCCGTCTCCTGTTCTGCCTCGAGTCAGTTCTAGCCCAACCTCTGGACCATCAACCACTCTTCCTCACTATCCTTTTGACCTGCCTAAGTGTGTGTGTGTGTGTGTGTGTGTGTGTGTGTACAGTATATTGTGATAGGGGTGTGAAGCCAACTGTCAAATTGTCTTAGCATCATACGCTGACTGTCAGATATGCTGTTCAGAAACCCCAAAAACACAAACACACACACATTTTTTAAAGCTGTGTGGGGACGTCTGTGTGAACACTGACTTGGTGGTTACACTTGGAACCGCAACTTTCTAAATGAATCTAAGGTCTGGTTTTAGCTTGTAATTTTTTTTTAATTACCCTGGAACAATAAACAACAACTCTCTCTCTCTCTCTCTCTCTCTCTCTCAGCAGCATCACACAACTGTTTGCTTCATCAAGTCTCAGAACTAGTTTCTCCCACATCACCTCCAGGACAGATTTTCACAGGCAAACGCCCCACAATCCTCCCCTCAAGGAGAGCCTCTTGATTATTAATTTTTTTCGGGGGGAGAGGGAATAAGGTTAGGAGGTGGCTTCACTGGAGCGCGATGGTGTCTTCTTCACCTCTCCTTAATCTGATAAGACATGCCTGAAATTCCACACTCTATGAACCAAAAGGAAGCTCAAGTCTTTAGACAAAGACACAAACACATACACAGACGCAAACATACCAACACACACAAAAAGCATGACGAGACACACGTATGAATTCTCTCCCTCATTAGTTTGTTCTGCATCGTTTTGTTGTCCATTTTTGTCCTGTCACGGGCGAGCGAGCCCTATGGGTCTCGTCTGATGATGGCAGTCGTGTTGTTGACAAGGGAATTTAGTTATCTCCATTGTTTGTTTGTTTGTTTGTGTCTATCTGTCCTCCAGTCGGCAGAATGAAAATTGAGGAATATAAAACTTGATTGGATTTCATTTCCGCACAGCCAGAGCAAATAGAAGGTGAAGACAACAACAGATGGGGGTGAAAATAAACCGTCTGAGGTGGAAAAAAAACAAAAACTTGTGCTGCAATGCTGTGATGCAAATAAATAGGAGAGAAACGATGGGTTCCTTGTCTTCACATTTTTGTTTCTGGCATCAGCAGGCGCTTAAAAACAAGTATGCTTTAATTTCAACAAAGGTTACAACTCTGTGCTAAAACGACTCACGCATGGAGAAGCCATGCTGTGCTAGAGGGCAGGCTAAGCGGAGGGCTTTTCCCAAAGCAGAGGTGATGTGTCCTGGCCCACTAATGTCAATACAGCCAGCGCCGGAGCGCTGTCAAACACGCTAACGCACAACCTTTTCCATCTAACATTAACACAAGTGTGTGGCTGCGATGCTCCAAAATGCCAAGTCGCCCCCACCCCCCCCTTTTAAAATATTAGATAGCAGTCCTTATTGTTTTTTTTCCCTTGCCTTGCGTTGCCTCCGCTTTTGGTTTTTGCTCTCCTGTTGTTCGGGATGCTGTTAAAGGCTGGGCTGGTTTCACCATCGCTGCCAATTGTTGGACATTTAGCAAATAAGAACAGCCCGGTTTGCAGTGGATCTGGATAGAGGGTCTAGGATTCTTTTTTTTTTCTCTCTTAACATTCCAAGACAGAGCTTTTTTCAATGTCAATGACAAAATAATGGTCTGCACACATGTGTCTGCCCGATCACAAGAGCCTTGGCTTTGTTGATCTGCATGAGGATTCTGTGTGACTCACAGAGAGCAAATTAAAGGCAGATGGAGACAACAAGAGATAGATCGAGGTTGATAAATAAGAAAAGACAACAGCTCGTGTGTTGGCTTGACTATACTGTGAAGGCAGGAAGCACACAGTGAGCTGGCCTACATTCGTGTGGTTTCATATGTGACAGAAAGGGCTTGTGTCTGCATTAGGGTCCAGACAGAACAGGGGACACAGGTCAACTTAATGGCGTTTACTCTCCAAGGTTCTGAAAGTGGTATTAATCTCCATCAAATGTCCCAAAACACACAGCCGGCATATTACAGCACAGCCATCGCTGGCATTTCAGTGATTTAGAGCATCATCCCTGGTTGCCACTAGAGTGAAGCTGTGATCTTCACATACAGGCACCTCAGTGCAACAAGGTCTGCACACACGCACACACACACATGCACACACACACACACACACACTGAGAGGATGTCTGCCTCTCCTGCTGTCACGTTCTCACTTGCTGATTCACACGGATAGAAACCAATCCGTTGGGATGCAGACACACTTCTCTCTTTCACTCCCTTGCTCCTCACTCTATTCCTCCCCCTTTATTGATGCATTGCTCCATGTCATGGGGATGGAAGGAGGCGGGGCCTGACGTTAGCCAGATGGAGGTGGGTGATACTCCGATACAGTCACTCTCAGGTTTGCTCCTGTGGGGAATGGTGTGATGGCGACAAGGGCAGAGAAGAGGTGGAAAACATGGAAGCTTCACTTCCACTGTTCTTTTTTAGCAGCCATGACAAGACAAAGAGAGCTAAAGTTTAGTTAGTTAGTTAATTGGTTAGTTAGTTAGTTAGTTGGTTAGTTCGTTTTTTTGCCAAGATAAAATTAAGACACAAGATATGTTCGAAATCTTCCAAACAATCGTGAAAAACTTTAACAATAAAACTTGATCAAAGTTTTCACCCTTTAAAACGCGAAATGCACACCAAAACATCCAAGGTTCTGAAACCACCACCAGACGAATGAATATAAATAAAGAAAAAAGAACGAAGCTGCTTTAAATTCACCCAGTGAAAGCTTGCAATTTTAGATCTAATCTTCACAGTGCATCGTGCCTTTATGTTAGTATGTTGAATGGGGGAGAATGGAGCAGAGAAAGAAAAAGAAGAAACAAGCAACTAAGTCTGAAGGTGCAAAATAACATCATGGGTGTAGAAAACAAACGAGGAATAGATGTAGTAACTAGTTAAACTGCTTTGAACTGCTTGAACCTCTTTTTCCTCTGCAGTTTCTGCTTAATGTCACTGTCATTAACAGCCGTTTCAGGTCACCGAGAGGCTGCCGCTCCATCTACCTGGGCTTTAACATGTCACATGTTGCACTGAACCAGGCACCCACTCAGAGAGACAAACCTACTGCTCAGAGTGCTGCAGAGGAAATAGGTTTGTTTACATGGACTGAGTGATATCCCAAAGGTTGTTGTTTGAAAGGAGGAGGACAGAGTGGTGGCAAAAGGAGGAGACAGTATGAGATGCCTTTCCTGAAGAAGACATGGAAATAATAGGTAAATAATACATCCTGGACATTAATTATTGAAGGTTTACATTGATGCTTTCGTGCCGGGGAGCTGACCATACAGTTGTTGGTTCATTGATAAAAAAAAAAACGCACAAGAAAGGAAGCAGGGTAAGAGGGTTAGGAGGAAAAAGGATGCTGTTGCCATGCTGGGTTGAGTTTGGTGCTTCCATCACCACAGACAATCTAACATGCACTGACTCAATGGTGCATCAGCACATCCATTTTGATTGTACATGTTTTTATTTCATTATTCCAACTAATGTTGAGAGTCAAATTGTTATTATATTGTTCTCCTCCTTTTCCATCCACTGAATTGATACTGAATCCACATCGGCTCGACACGAGACACTGATAAGACATTACACACACACACACAGTTTCCCTTTAGTTTTGTAACATCAGATTGTTTTGAGGTGACAGGTGACAGAACAGTGAACATCAACATAGGTCTACTCTCTGTTGCTGCACCCCCCCCCCCCCCCCCCCCCCCCCGCTGCTATACAGTAGGCAGCACCAGACATACCAGGGGTGGACATGCCCAAAAGGCAGAGCCTGTTCGCTGTCACCTATCAGCTGGTGGCAGACAGCAGGATGTATACATGCCGTGTGTGTTGTGCGTGTGTGTGTCTCTGTGTGTATCTGTGTGCGTTCATGCTTATTCTGTGTCAAGCAAATGTCATTATGTCTTTAGCTTACCATTCTTGTAGGTGTGTTTGTGTGTCTAAGGATGCCACGTGGAACATTGGAAGATATATGATCAGCTAGATGTGGTAATTGTTAGTGAATAAATATGATAAAAATACAAAAGACAGTAATTAATCCACGGAAGTTTGTAAATGTCAGTGTTTACAGCAAGGAATTGTTTCATTCCTGGTGGTTATGACGTGCCATGTACTGCACACTTAGACTCACGCAAGGAGGACAAAGGCATTTTCAAACCTTCCCTTGCAGGATGAGACGGCTGACACGGCAGCCAGGGATGGGGCAAAGACAGCATGGTACACGTCAACCTCAGACCCCTCTCTTCCACTCCTTTTCCCCACAGGCGCTGACAGGCAGCACAGGAAACCCTTGTCCCAGTCAGGGGTGGACAGCCATCTGACATCCCCCCACCTGCGTGACCTTTACCATGCTTGACCCCCTGCAGGAGATACTCACATCATAGGAAACAGCCACAGGAGACACAGACACAGACACACAGCACAACCTGGATAACAGACAAATTGATAGATAGATGGAGGGACAAGTAGACTGTTATATGCATACATGCTTGTCATGAATTATAAAACAAATAAACAAACAAACTGGTTATCATTATGAGGATTATTTCTATATGATTATTATGATTATTATTATTAGTAGTAGTGTTAGTAGTATCAGTATCATTAGGACTAGTAGTTGTAGTAACAGTGGTTATAATATTAATAGATTATTTTACAGTCACATGAACTCGGACTAGTAGACTATACTTTTGTCAATTTTATTAAATGTGAAAGTGAATAGTAACAACAAAGACAGTCTTTACATACAAAACAGTAAATTAATGATGCCAGGGGAGAAGACAAATACAGTAAAGATAAAGACATCCATCTATAAATACAAATAAATTACAAAAAAGTATTGAAAAGCAATATTTATTTAGCAGGAAATGGAGGCGATGAATGTTTCTCATCAACAGAGTTTAATAAACGCAAGCGTTTTATTTTGAAATTTTGATTTATGATTGTGATACTTGGTTAAAATAATAATCGCATTTATTAAATATAACTTAGAGGTGAGGCTTTTATCATGTTAACAAAACCAAAAAGGACATTTTCCGATTTCAGTGTAACCAGTAGAGTACTCGAGTACGAAAGGTACAGATCATAAAAACGCGACTTTCCGTCGCCGTTACGTCATCGAGAATCGACACGGTCTCTTGACTGACGACAGGCGTGCGACATTGGTTCCGCATATGTGCAGATTCTTGGAAGTAAGTGCAGTTTATCATTTAAGATATAAATCCCGGTAGAAGTTAGATGATTTTTGTTTCGTTGTATCATTAAATGAAGGCTAATGTGTAAAGTGCACGCTATTTGTGTTTATAGCAAACGTTTGCCCTTCGAACCTATTTAAAAAACCATAACATAATTGTGTTCCCGTAACTTTCAGGTCTTCGGTTGTACTCGAAAGATCAAGTTTTATTTTACTATCTCGTGCTTTGGACCAATTCAGCTGCTCCATGAATATTCGACGGAAAATTCCGCCTTCATTGAGGAGTCTGCTGACGGACATCGGCCCAAAGGAGGAATGGACCGACACCGAGCCTGATGCAATGACCAGAGATGGCATTAAGCTCCCAACCAAAGGAGCAGCTTCTGGACAGGAGGCGTATCTTAGTCCAGCCGAGACGCGAGAGAAAGAAATAGCGCTGCATTCTCGTAAAACACAGAGGAGTGCAGCCTGCATGTTCTGTAAATGCAGTCCCTCTTGTTACACTTGCCCTCGTTGCAACCTGCATTACTGCAGCCTGGCTTGTTACCGGAGCCCAGATCACTCGCTGTGCTCTGAGGGGTTTTACAAGGAGGCAGTTCTGCAGGAGCTAAAGGCTATAGGGACGACAGAAAGTGAGGGAAGAAAGAAAATGCAGGAGGTTCTTATGAGACTCAAACGAACGGCGGACGAGACCGATGGTGGCATGGAAAGTTTGCTAAAAGAGGCTGGCATTGTGTCAAATGACACAGATGAGGAGAAGGGAGAGGCAACAGGGAAGGTACAGGTTTTGGATTACCTCTCTAAATTAGCAGAGCTTCAGCAGTCTGGAGAAGGGAGTACAACAGAGATGGAGGCTATTTTGAGAAAGCTTGAGGAGATTGGAGGTGGGGAGTCAGTTTCTGGGGAGCGAGATCAGGATGGTGAAGGTGCAGAAGAGGAGCTGGATGTGACCGATTGGCTTTCAGGGCTGGATATTGACAAACTTTCAGAAGATGAGCTGTGGGACTTGCTTAACGGTGAAGAAAAGGAGTTGTTTAAGGGTATGATGAAGGGCGGCACTCTCGGTGGGCTTGTGCCCCTCTGGAAGCCGTGGTGGGAGGACCATGACGAGGGAGGGAGAGCACTGGTTGAAGTGCTTGAGGAGGAAGTGGAAGGAGGGAATTCAACAACTACTGAGGGCCTGGATGTTAGTAGGGTGAAGACATCACAAGAAGCGGTTCAGTGTCAGAGTGAATCGGCGTCAAATTTGAAAGAGGTGAAAGGACGAAAAATAAATGAAATAATCAAGGGCAAAGGATTCTCAGCTGTTTCCAGTGTTCCTCAAATCTCTGCAAAAATTCCAACATTGAATTCCTTGTGTGCAGAAACATCTCCGCTGGTATGCTATGGTTTGATCAATGCACTTTATGCTTACGCATTTACTCTCTGCTATTTAAACAATGACACTGCTTCACTGATGTTTGAGTTCTGTGACATTATTCTTGCTCTGTCTGAGTCTCTGAACTCAAACAGGGTCTTCAACTCTGTCCAAGAAGCTTTAGACTGTGGAGAAACTCTCATTTTGCGTGGAGGTTACCTAGACGGAGAGGATCGGCTCGCCCCGGCCAGAGCGCTGGAAGCGGTGGCTCACATCATGACTGGCAGAGGGAGGAAGGATGCTGTGGGATACTGCCTGGCAGCCTTGAGCCAGCTCCGCTCGGTGCTCTCTCGGGCCAGGAAAGCCCTGTCGAAAGAGGCAGGGGAAGGGGAAAGGAGACAGAAGTTCTTCTTGGCAAGCAAGAAGTGTGAATTCTTTCAAGCCTGGACGCTGGACAATGGACACCGAATTTGCACACTTGCTATCGAGTTGTGGCATGAAAAAAGTAAAAGAGAGAGATTAAGGAGCGACATGCAGAAAGCCAAGACTGTTGTGGGGGAGAACATAATCAAAGAGAAGAACAAAGGGAAATTAATTCAAGAACTGTGCTAATTGACATTTTGTAAAGTGATATAATAAAAATATATGGATACCTAAATTGTTGCACTCATTGTGAAATTCATCTTGTTACTGGCTTGGTCTTTATATACTGACTGTTTGAGGTGAGCTGAGTAATATGAATAAGTAAAATAAAATAAAAAATTGATGCCTCCTTAGGTTAAAGACATCTTACATTAAATATTTAAATTGTATTGTAAGCATTTGATAATGACAGAAGATAGTAATGAGCATTCTAATAAATTGGATCAAGGAAAAATGTAAAAGTTAAACTTTATAGAAAAGAACAAAGATGGAAAAAAAAAACAAGGAGGTATAAGTATGATATAACTGGGACAGTAATCTTTCATTGGGCGTTGTGGGTTTTTGCTTATGAGAAATGAGATATGAATAGTTCTTAGGAGTTTTAAGATCCTTATTGGGTGTCTCCTGGACTTCTATGACCTTGTGGGCCCCCTCCATAGATATCATGGGGTGATGTCAATAATAGATTATAAATGCTTATTCCAATAGTCCACCTGAGGACAACCGTATCGGGAAGGCATAGACAAATCGTGAAGTGGATATTTTTTTAGAACCAATGTTGTGAAGGTCAGTAAAGAATTCACAAAAAACACACCATACATGACATATTTTGTCATTTTAATATTTTTAAAAATTACTTTGATGAATTTACATCGTGTACCAAAGTCTCAAAAAACCCTTGATTCAATGATGTTAATTGTATTATCGCTGTGAAAGGTGAAGCAACCAAACGCAGACATTAAAACAACATCTCGCGGTATTCTCGCGATGCTTTCTGTAACCGGGTCACGTGTTGCGGAAGCGCTTCTGGTTCTGGTGTGCGACGGAAAACATGGCGGCGCTGTTGAGGTCGGCTCGTTTACTCAAGTTTTCGCCTTCGGGCTCGCTCCAGATCACGGGAACCAGCAGGAGCGGACCTCCGCTCAGCCGGCTCTTTAGCAGGGTTCTCTGTGGCAGCAGGAACGGAGTTCGTCCTCGACAAATAACTCCTGGTTCCGAAAACGCGCTCAGGTATCATGTCTGCTAGCCGCTTTAGCTGTGGTCCACGCGTGGACGGGCGCACGGGTGTCATTGCTCAATGACGAGCAGAGACACAAGTGTTGACGCTGATATAAGCTTTGCCTGTGTGTCTGCTGGCGTTAGAATCACGACTCGAGTCGTTAACGGGCTCTTAGATTGTGTAACATCGACACAGACGTTTCATAACCATCAGCCGAGAGTTCCGTCATCACAGTTAAAACAAATAGCTCAAAGTCAATCATGAATTGTTAGCGATGAATGCTGACATCTTGTGAATGTTCCCAGTAATTTAATATTCGCTCATCTAAAGTTTCGTCTTTGGAGACTGAATAAAATGTTACCTTGTAGTATTATATGTTTATTTGATTTGTATCAGCTGCTTTTAATTTTATAATGTGAATTACTGCAGAAACTCTGACCTTATTTAATGAGAAATTGACTGATACCAGACATGTGCTTCTCCTCAAGGTCACGCCTGTTGACAAAGTGCAATATGGAGATGAAGCTTCTGCCATTGTGCATTAAACATATTCTACGCCAGCCGGGCAGTTTCCTCTCAGACACATCCTCGTTTACGCTTCTTCGGCTTCGGCTTCACTGTTCCTCTCCGTTTCTGCCCCTCTGACAGCCGAGTGTGGCCGTGTACGGTGGGGTGTGTGCGCACCTACACCAATGCCACGGAGCAGAAGGATGAGACCAGCGTTGTGGAGTCCAAGCAGGCCGAGATGTTTGACAAGGCTCTGTCCCTGCTGGACAACTCTGCGAAGAGAACCGGTCGCATCACCCGAACCCTGCTGCTCCGCGTCTTCCAAGATATCTGCAGGACAGGCAGGCAGACCGGCTCACTCTTGGACGCTGTTCTATGTGTTTTTCTCAGCTATTCTCACCTTTTACCCCCCCCCCCCCCCCCCCTCCCCCTTGTAGATTACCCCAGTAGTAATCATGCTCTGTTACTGCTGCGGAGCTGTGGGTCCCTTCTGTCAGAGGTGCCCCTGGAGGAGCGGACGGAACTGGCTCATCGTATGTGGAATAAGCTAAAGGAGATGGGTAAGAGGAGCAATGACAACAACCTAACCGACTTAACTGTCTAACTCAGACATGGGCAAACTAAGGCCCGGGGGCCATATACTGCCCGTTAGGCTTTATAATACGGCCCCCCAAATAATATCATTAAATAAAATGTTATTATAAACCTCATTAATTTTCCCTTTTCCCTGTAATGCTACCTGGAAAAGGCCAAATCCTTTCATGTAATGGCTTTAACATGTCATTTATATTAGTTCACGCAAATACTCCATTCATCTGTTCCTGGCCCGGCCTCTCTGTCAAATTTTAGGACCCATTGTGGCCCGCAAGTAAAAACTGTTCACTGATGCTGAACTCAAAAGGGTTTGACCTTGGTTAGGTATATTTAAAGTATTAGAAGTGTCTGATTCACGTCAGTTTAGAACCAAACTGTTGCTTCTGTGTTATATTTGATACGTTTCATGATAATTACCAGAAGCTGTGCCACAGTATTAACATCCTGGTGGTTTTTTGCAGAGGAATTGCTCCGTTTCAGTTTGTTAGTTTGCACATCATCGTGTTGATGTCTTCTCCAGGTGTTCGCTATGATGTTAGTCATTACAATGCCTTGCTGAAGGTTTACCTGCAGAATGAGTTCAAGTTCTCCCCCACTGAATTCCTGGCCAAGCTGGAAGCAAACGATGTCCAGCCCAATCGAGTAAGTGCTGCCAGTGCTGGGTGCTGTAATGGGACACAACGCACGAGTAGATCTGTTTGCTTGAACCCATGCATTGCCATGGGAACAGGAATATGAACGTTTTTGCTAATAGATGTTGTTTACTACAGTTGATGGAACGTCAATTCTTCACACACTCGCCTGTCTCATCCAATCGATTTCATTTCCATTTACGCATGTGCATAGGTGACCTACGAGAGACTCATGGAAGCCTACTGTGACAGTGGCGATATCGAAGGAGCCAGGTGAACAAATGCTTTATCCTGTCCATGAATTACCCGATGGCGAACAGAGTGCTGGTGTCCAACTGGCGTCCATAATGACTATTCATCGTTTTTGACAACACAAAATGTGATGCCTTTGGATGTGCTTTTTTTTTTTTTTCTCTGCTTTCTCAGTAAAATATTGAATTTCATCAAGAGCAAAGATATGCCCATCACTGAGCGTGTATTCAACTCTCTGGTGACAGGCCATGCTCGTGCAGGGTGAGTCGCTGCATCTGTTCTTGCAGCATGTTATTTAGTCACGTAAAGTAACAAGTATTGTTGTTTAAACAATTGTTGTTTAAACCCAGCCATTATCTGTCACTGCAGGGACATGGAGAGTGCAAAGAACATCCTGAGTGTCATGACAGAAGCGGGAATTTTACCTGGTCCTGACACTTACCTAATGCTGTTGAACGCCCATGCTGAGAGGGGAGATATAGATAGTTTGAAAGAGGTATTCATTGTTGCTCATCGAGACTATGCAGATACTTTGTTGTTGTTTCTATCCATAGAATTATTACCCGTTTAATTTAACGTCCTCTCTCCTCATCCTTCTCTTTCCTTAATTTTTCCTCCCCTCTGTCCCAATTTTTATTTTATTTTCTTACCACTACCACGCATTACACCGTCTTATTTTTGTTTTCCATTTATCCCTCCTCTTTTCCTCCGACAGACTCTCCAGACAGCAAATGATAAGAACTATCTCATGAAGCACAAGGACACCATGCAGGTCATATTGTCTCTCGCCAAGGCTGGACACCAGCAGCATGTCCCAGAGATGATGACGTACATGAAGCCTGAGAGGGGATATAGAACAGGTACGCGACACATTTCAACATTACCGTTGTGCGCTGTGAGACTAAACGGATTCAGAACCTGTTGTTTGTCTTTTAGATACCACAAGCTTGTGTCTGACCCTCCTCAGCCAGGGTTTGGAGGACGCAGCTTTTCAAGTCTTGAAGACATGCTCTTATTTTCAGTATCATGCTGGTAGTGGCAACTTCTTCCTCAGACACTGTATTCACATGGATGTGGTATGTGGACATAAAAATCACCCATTGCTCCACTTCTAATAAATCAGAATTCAGATTAGGCAGCATTTTGCTGAAATCCGCTGCCAACGTTTTTGAAATGTATTTTGAAAAAAGGAATTGATTTTTTTTTTTTAAACTCATTCAGTGCCAGCAGTTCTCACTCATTTTGCCCTGTTTTTCAAGACCCACAGAATATTATCTACTATGACCATGCAAGCACTGAATCTACCACATGGAAGATTCAAGTCACTTCTTTCATTAGGAAAAATAAGTGTGTTCTTACCATTTTTCATTCTGGAGTTGTTGGCCATTGAGAGGCAGAATTCAATTTCAAACCCAATTGACGTCTTTAGATCTCAATTGGAAATGTTTGGATTTTGATTGACATTTTTAGATGTCAATGGCATTTAATGAGTTAAATATGATATAAAAAAAAATACTTTTCTTTAAGTAATGATTTTAATTATATCAGAACTAGCATTGCTTGTATGTAATGGTGTAAATCAATATTAATTAGCAACTACAACAGCAGTGTTTTAATGAAAGCATTATTAGACTGTAATATTCCAAATTAAATGTAGAATAAATAAGTTGGCATGTGCACTGGTGGATTGTTAATGACATACTGCAAGGTTATTTGAACTGTTTGTTGAGTTGTGGATTTTCTGTGTGCTCTGCAGTCCCTGGAGAAGTTGGTCTTCTACTGCAAGGAACTCAATGAGTTAAATTTGTGTTCAACTCCTCTCACCTTCAGTCTGTCCTGCGCCCTGTCCGCCAAGAAGACCGGTACGGCATGTTCTCATTTAAACGCTTTGCTTTGATGAAAGACTATTCCATCCATTTGTGCACAGATGATTCCTCATACATATTGATAGTCTTATTGTGCTTTTGCAGAGATGTCTCTCAAGCTGATGAAGCTGATGCAGGAGCAAAACCTTCCCATTAGGCCTCACTACTTTTGGCCCCTCTTCCCTAAGGCTGTGGATGACGAAGCTGGTACGCGCACTAATACTCGGGTGTTTTATAGCTATCTGGGGTTTAACTTCATACTATTTTGGTGAGTATTTCTTTTTGGAACTTCCAAAGAAAAGTGTCTATTCATTTTTTGCAGACGAGCGCTAGAGAAGATTTTCGGAAAGTACACAGCTTCCGAATTTGGATCTCCAGATTCAGGAATTTTGATCTGATGGCCTTTGACCCAGGGTGCACATGGGGGCTCGGTGGCACAAACTATTTCCATTGCACATGCAAACGCAGACATGAGGATGTGCAAACAGGTCTTGGCTGAGCAGTCAGTTTATTTTCAGTTTATGGAGTTCTATACAGCAGTCCTTTTTCCCGATCCCTTGATCTTGTGTCAGACATTTCTTCTCACTTCTTATTGTGATCCATGACGGATAAATTGTCTCCGTGACGGATGAGTGGCATTCGGCGACAAGTACGATCTTACAGCCCGTGAACGATGCGCCTGGTCGAATGTGTTTGACGCATTGCTTTGGCTTTTAAGTGCTTTATTTATGCCGAGATCTGGCTCTCTCTTTGGGGTTTTTTAGAGCGATTAATAAATGATTTATTTCCCCCCTGTCGGCTTATTGACAGTATCTGAGCTGGCAGTTAGGAGAACCAGCGATGTAGGTTGGCTCGTCTGTGCGGTCCAGACAGATGCTCAGTTTGAATGGTGAGATGCTTCAGCGCCTGACTTGGCAGCATGAAGAAGAGGACCAGACATGAGTTTAAACATGCACAACCGCGCACACACACACACACACACACACACACACTTAACACGTTATTACTTAAATCTTCCGACCGCTCTGTGTCAAAGCGACACACTCGGATGGCTTCCATTTAGTCATCGCTGCGCCGACGGGGAAGGCGTGAAGGAAAGCGGAGAAACTTCTCTGCTCAAACAGGAATGTTTCCGGTTCCGTTAGCCTTAACTCTCATGAATGATGCAGACTCCCCCCCCCCCCCTCCCTCCCTCCCTCGTGATCTCTCTTTCACACTCACTGGCTGCAGGAGGTGTGTGCGCGTATCCCCATTTGTAGTGAGGGGGTGGGGGTAGATTTGGGAGGGCAGTGCAGGTGATGTGACTGATGCGGACTGACTTGATTTCATGTAAATGCAAGTGCTCTGAGGGAATTCACTTTGGATTACGCGCCCCACTGTGCACAGCCCATGAAATATTAAGCACCGTGTCACTTTTTGTCCACAGGTGTCACTAGCGGGCAGAGAGGCCGGTGCCATGGAATCGTAGGGGAGAGACGGTTGGAAATAAGGAGGGAGGGAGAAAAAAAACTCTCCTCTGCTTTTTGATGCGGTGTAGATTTGGCGGGTTTAGCGGAAGCATATGCTGGCCCATACTTCCCACCTGCCGCCAGCTAGTCACTGCTTGTCAGTCCTCACGACAGAGTGCAGTGTTATCGCTTCTGACATGGCAGAGCAAGAAAAAAAAAGAACTAAACTTCAAAGGAAGGACCAGTTTTTGGCCTTGTCTGTTTTGGGTGGAAAGAAAGAAACATGCAAAGCCTCTCCTTTTAATTTTCATCCGAGCCTACCCTTTGCAACATTATCTTCAACCCTTTTCTCTTTGTCTTTAATGCGACCATATCTGTCAGTTGCTGCAGGAAGAATTGGCATGTTTGCTTTTTTCAATTAATATTTTTTGAAATTGAAATACTGTGTTCTCTTTCGAACCACAAACTGTCAAAAGTCTAGCTTTTGAGAGTCGCAAACATGTAGAAACGGAGAGACGGATGGTGTTGGAGAAGGAAAAGAGGAAGTGACAGGTACTCCTGTCTAAGGACAGGATGGGATGACGGCAACCGGTTCACTCCACTCCTCTCTGTCTCCCTTTTCTTCGGCCTCACTTCTCGTCTCTGACAGTTAACCTGGAGACATGAATCTGATGATGATATCTTGTGACCACTGCCATGCTGAACTCACTACTTTGATACCTCGTGCCCGTATGGTGCGTCAGGCTTTATGCAGACCAACCTGGAGCGCTTCCTCTCGTCTTCGCAGGCGTCCTTTGTGCCTGGTCTTTACAAGAATTGTTCAGACAGGGGAGGAAGGGAAAGGGGTTACTCGCATGACATTTATGTCGTGAAAAGTGAAAGACCTGGAGGGGAAGGAGTACAAATGACACCACGTATATCACATTTGTTTTTCCTATCGGGTCTTATCTGATGTTTGTTTTGAACTCATTTGGCGGTGTAGGTATACACGCTTTAAGTTATTCAAAGTTGTTCAATACAGACACGCTTGTTGGACGTCCAAAAAGTGCTGACGATCATGAAAGCTCATGGACGGAAGCCAGAAAGCACACGTATGAGCGAAAAGCCCGGCTTATGTATTTATACCTCGAGCTCTCCATTCACTTATTTTCTGTCTGGACCACCGTGAAATCAACCATGGATTATTCAGGAGAAAAGCAGGTTATTGCTCTTTCCTTTCATAAAAAAACCCCCGACTGGATGAAAGTGATTAGGGGGGTAAGAATGGACGGGTGGATGGATCTTCCATTGAGAAGAAGGAAGATCGCCTGCGTGCTTTCCCCCCTGAAAGTAGGTTGGAAGGATAGTGAGAGGGGTAGATGAATGACTGATGTGGACAGGGGGGGAAGGCTGGATGGACGGAGTGGTTCAGGTAGCCTTACCTGGGATAATGCGGTCCCAGCCGCAGGGTTTAATGGCATATAAAAGCCTGGAGCTCATCTTTTATTCAGCTGACGAGAGAGACTGCCAGGTGAACACGCATGTCCCGAGAGGATGCAGAAACACAGAGCTGTGTGTGTGTTCCAGAACCTGAGTGGGGAATGAATTCACATGGAGTCCTGAGGTGTGTCAGCTAAAGGAAGCACTTTAGGGGAGTTTGCTGAAGTCCGCATGGGATCAAAAAGTATCGGCACGATGGATTCCATTATGTATATATAGCATATAGATGCACCTAAATCCGCATGGCAACACACAGAGAAGCAACTCGCGGCTGTGTCTGCATTCATTCGGGCCCGCGTCCTTCGTGGGCACGCTCCCAGAAATATGCAAAGTGCTTCTGTCCCTCCTCCATGTACACACGGACACACACACAGACGGGCATATTAAGAGAGTGTGAGGAGCTGATCCATATGCATATGGCAGTTTTTGACTTTTGTCCTGGGGCAGGACCTCAGGGGTCTGCTGGAGAGCAGGGTGATGGTGCAAGATTCCACTGGAGTCCAAGTGTGTGTTAATGCACTTGTATCCTGAAGTCTAGGGTTGAGAGGGAAGAGGACATTAGCATTTGCCCAGTGCTTGTGTGTTGCTGCTCTTGCGCAGGCGGGGGGTCACAGCTCCAGGCCCTTTTTACATGCGAGTCAATAAAATCATGCATCTGTACTTCTTTTTTGCTCTAACACAGTTCAATAAACACAAACTTTTCTTGTTTTGATTCGAATGTGGCACTTTTAAACTAATTTACATGTGTCGTCGTAGCAACACACAACAACCTCTTTAATCTGTGTTCTACTTCAATAAAGCTAAAATAAGATACACAATACAAATAACATGCAGGGGGTTGAATCAAATGAGTAAGTTCCAAAATTGGATTTACATTTTGTAAAATTCTTTTTTTTTTTTCCTTTTCCAATCGTAGATTTATTGATCGTTACTTTGATAAGAACAAGTTAATCCACGTGAAAAGCCTAAAATGTTGTTGTTTTGTAGGTGTGATCAAGGTGTTATCGGCCATGCAGGAGCTCAGGGTGTCCCCTGACATTGATACTGTTGAAAACTACGTAGTCCCTGTTTTCAAGACATTGGAAAAGGTTCAACAGGCGCTGAAGGTAACCCGTGTGTGTGTGTGTGTGTGTGTGTTTTAACGTGTGCTATGAAATATGTTTGTGGTCTAAAGGAGATTGTTTATTTTACTCAATTCTGCTCAGGATTCAGGTGTGTCTTTGACTTTGGAGACGCTATTGGTTCCAGTGGTTCGCAGGGCAGCTGGGAACCTGGGAAAACTCCACAGCATATGTAAGCACGCACACACACACACCTACTGTCTTTTAGCACATTCCAAAGAAGCTCTACAACATCTTGAGCAGCCATCATAAAAATTGCTGCTTTGCCTGCAGGCTAATTAGACACACACACACACACACACACACACACACTTCCCCGCATACTCCTCTGTACTCATCAGGCCTTTTAAGAGATTAGTCTGTGAATATGTAAAGAACAGAAGGAGAGGCGCCTCAGCAGCAGAGGGACAGGATGGAGAGGGCCGATGCATAATGGATGACTCCGCTCCTCGTTTTCACGTTCTTCCCGGTCTTTCCTTTACATGTATTTCAGAACATTCCGATGCATTTCCCCCTGATATGTCAAAGGTTTTTTCCAAGTCTTTTGCTGTTGTCAGCGTCTTAGATTTCCTGCTGTTGAATAAGATCTGAAAAGTCTTAAGTCTTTGACTATTTTTTACACGATAAAAGAGAAGTAATAAACTTGTTTATTACTTTTCTGTTTACCTATAAGACTACCCTGTATAACTGCGAGTTGAATGGTACATGGAGCCACAAGACTGCATGGGGAGGGGTAATTATTTCTCGTACGTCTCCTCTCTTTTCCAGTGTCGGATCCGTCCTTCCCAGGCTTAAAATTGCAAACTTTCCGCAGCAACCTGTTCCAACCCTTCATAAAGTGAGTCCATTATGCTGTGGTCTGTGTTTGCCTTCACGTATTCATCATTCAGTAGTCCACGTTTCTCCACATCTTGCCTGAAAACTCCTGACTGGCGTCTCCGGGGAGGAACGTGGCATTATGAAGGTCACCGCAGCATATGCTGTAACTATGACATGTGCAGCCGATCACACAGTCCTCAGCATCTGCGTGTGTGTTTGCGCAGGCAGCTGCAGGGAAAAACACTCCACTCACACATGAACTCGGGCGCCTCATGCATATGGAGGGCGTCATCCTTCAGCTCTCACCCCCAAAGCACCGTGGGAGATATGTAAATTAACAGATGCCCACTACTGCCCCTTGTACCCCAGATTGCCACACCGGTCTTACCCTGTTTAATTCTCACACACACATGCCGTCTGAGCCCCGGGACTGTGGTGTGACCCCTCGGGTCCTCTTTTGAAGGGGCGTTTATGAATATTTACAGTTTAGCTCCGCACAGCTGCACGAAAACACCGCGAGCTGTGCTTGAAGTGAGATAAAGGGAAAAGCAGCGACTCCTCTGCAGGGACCAAACTCGTGTTCTCCAATTAAAAGCAAAAAAAACCCAAAAAAGGTTCAGTTGAGTTTAACTTTGTACTTTCCATTTAGCAAATATTGTTCTGAAACAGTCAATTATGTATATATTAATCATTTAACTGCTAAAATAAGGAGAGTATGAATGCAACATGTCCCTTTTGAGACATTTTAAGTCTTTTTAAAGACTTGGGTTCTTGCAAAATGATCAAGAACATGTGAAAATGAAAGTAATTTTAAAAGGAATTAGCCTCCACCAGATACACAATCCCAGCCGGAGAGGTTTATTCGCTTGCTTCAAAATCACATTCATTTTTCTTACCACTTTCTTTCATGCAGCATTTTTCGTGTTTTCCTTTTGTTTGTGTAATTGTTGTTTTTGTTTAGATATTCAAAATCAGAGCATCTTCTAATTGTTTGTCCGGCTTTCCCTGAATCCGATTCCGTTATCCCATTTGCGCTTTGCTTTCATGGAATTAGCACACACCTACACACTTTTCTGAACGTTAAGTTGCCTGACAGGATCATAATTGAGCTTGTCACAGGCGAGTGTGTGTAACTGTGTGTGTGTGTGTGTGTTCGCACACGAGAGTGCCGTGTCATTGTAATGTGGGACCTGCCCCTGTCAAAGACAAGGTCAGGGGATAATTTAATCATTAAAGACCTCTTCTTCTCTTCTCGTCTCTCATCTCCCACCTTCTTTTTTTTTTTCTCAACCAACTAGCTGACGGTGCCAGAATTGTCACACGTG
Source organism: Brachionichthys hirsutus (assembly GCF_040956055.1). Taxonomy (NCBI): domain Eukaryota; kingdom Metazoa; phylum Chordata; class Actinopteri; order Lophiiformes; family Brachionichthyidae; genus Brachionichthys; species Brachionichthys hirsutus. The sequence continues at coordinate 11,709,223 of NC_090903.1, read as the reverse complement.
TGTGTGTGTGTGCGTGATCTGCTGCTCTCCTTTACCGTATTGCATTCTACTACTCTGTCGGTTCTTTGTCAGCGTCAGAATGATCGTTATATAAATAATAGTTAAGTTGTCAGAGCACTATGGATTTATCATTATTTATTTTACTGTATATGTTCAGGAAAATTTACATTCCAAATTTGTGGGGGATAACTCGGTAGCGGGATCAAAATGGGCTTATTATCATTTTGAATATAGTGTTACAGACTTAAAGCAAGGTTTACATACCATGTCTACCAGAACAACTTCTTTGTGGTAGCTAATAATTGCAGCGGCAAATTAAGATTAAATAATCTAGTGCACGGTTTGGAAACATTTTGCCAGGTTGTACTTTTACGGCGTTCACTTCACAAGCTTCAAACGATCATTGCCGGGTTTAAATGAGGAGCTATAGAGTGTGTGTGTGGGGAGGGGGGGGGGGGGGGATGCTCCTTTTAGAGACGCACAGTAACCCTGAGAGGTTTGGAATCTTGTCGACCCACTGGTCGTTCATGTCTTGTCCTGTGCTGCCCCCTACAGGTGTGATGATCTGGAGAACATGGTGAAGGTAAGACCTTCTGCAGATGCAGTCCCAGTCAGATGTTGTAGCGACCTTTAGCTGCTACTCGATATGCAGTGTGTACATAGACCAAATATGTTCGCACCTCTGCAGATAAACAGGATTAGTAATGTGGAAAACCGTTTGTAATCTCTAAAGTAGTGCACTCATTACGGTGAACTGAATTCAACTGGAATTGGGAATCTTCAAGCTGCCTAAATAATGTTTTAATCCTCACAGCACATTGGTTATGATAACAAATGTACCCACCATCTGCTCCCTCAATGAACCACATGCTCATTTAGTAGCAAGCGGAGCACCGCCAAAGCCCAGCAGAACAATCCTGGAGCTGGTCCTAACTTTGAGGGGTCTTTCTGCATCACATGTAAAACCCACTCGCCAAGTTTCATCCAAATGGGTTGAGCAGGTTTCTTTTTTTTTAACCCTGCTGACAGACAGACCCAACAGATATAATTCTATCTAGCAACCCTCTGCAAGATGGCAAATAATAGCATCTGTTGCCTTGTATAGAGATCTTTATCGACAGACGTTTAGGGTGAATATTTTATTCACACACGGTGCAATCTTTACAGTTTCTGCTGCTGCTGCAACATACAGAAGGAAGAATTTAACCAAAATCTGACAGAGAATGTTTATTGGTGACCAAAATGAGAGAATTAAACTCTATATTGTGATGCTTGTATTCTTAAAGAGTATGTGTTTGGGTTTATTTAATTTGTTCTCTTTTCTAGATTACCGAGCTCTTTCACGTAGATCATCGTTTCTCGGGCAAGCCTGGTTACTCCGGTAAATACATATTTATTCACATAGGTGTGTGTGTGTGTGTGTGTGTGAGAGAGAGAGAGAGACCTGCTCTCTCCGTCCGAGGAAATATAGCCTGGCTGCTGACACAGCGCTGAGTAGTTATAAGTGCATATGTGTCACTACTGAGCAGCAGCTTTAGTGTGTGCGGGTGCGCGTATGCGGAGCATTCGTGTCAGTCCGTGTCAGTGTGTGTGTGTGTCACAAAGGATGTCCAGCAGTGAGACTGTTTTGTGTGTGCTGGTGGTAGCGATGGAGACTGTTATCCATGTCACATCCCGTTAGACGACAATCTGTGTGTGAGAGTTGGAAGTGGGAGGAAGCTGTCACTGCCAACCGCGGCACGTTCACTCACGCTTCAGCCCAAAAGCAGCCTCTGTCAGCAGGAATGAAACGCAAACACACACACACACACACACACACACACCCTGCAGAGGTTACAGGAAAAGAGGATGAACAGAGAAATAGATGCAGTGATTGACACGGCGGCCAATGAAATGTATTCCTAAAACAACTGCTCACTCTGTGTGTGTGTGTGTGTGTGTGTGTGTGTGTGTGTGACTGTCTCCAGGTCCAAGCCAGCTGGATTATTTCATGTACCTTCTGTTTGGGAAAATGACAGAACATGAGGTGAAAACACAGGAGGCCACTTTGAGGAAATACCTTCAACAGCTACATGCTCTGGTACACACACACACACACACACACACACACACACACACACACACACACACACACGGCGACTGTTGCCTCCGCGACCCGGCGCCGGATGAGCGGTGGAAGATGGATGGATGGAAGTTTTCAGTTGAGGGCTGCAGATAGGGAGATGAGATCAAGCTTTTCTCTTGGGGTTTAAAGGTTAAATCTCAACCTGGCCTTTGGGGGTCAATAAATGACATCACATTAAACATCATCCTTGGGTGTACCAATAGATATTTCAGGACCTGGCAACCTGTTTTGAATCATAAAATAGGTAGATCCCTCACTTATTCCCGAATAGTCTTATTGGTACTAATCTGTGGCTAATTTCTGTGTCATTTTATTCTAGTTATTTATTTTTCATTCTTTGGTGCGACAGGGTGGGAATGTTCATGGGGTTGGGTATAAAAAAAAGTGACTGTTTTTGCGGATGATTTGAAACATCATCCTTCTCCATCCGACTCAGGATATTGCGGATTGAGTATTTTGAGAGTAAAAGACTAACACCTTTTCAGTGATGGTTAGAATTGAATTCTCTCAATCTTCAACGCAAGCTTTAGCTATTTTAGCTCCTGTTGTTCTTCTAAGAGCTGATGGTGATGTGTCTTTGCAGAACATAACCATTCATGCCAACATCTACAGAGGAATCAGGAACATCCTGCTCTCCTATAATGTCCCAAAGCTCACCCAGGTACGGGACCCTCTTGGATGCGCAGCATTGTTGCCCCCGCCAAGGAGGTTATGTTTTCACCAGCGTTGGTTTGTCTGTCTGTCTGTTAGCAAGATAACTCAAACGGTTACAGAAGGATCGTGCTTACATTTTCAGGGAATGTAGGGAATGTTACCAGGAACAGATTATTATATTTTGGTGAAGTTCCAGGAGAGATCCTGGATTCTAGATCAGTTTGAAATCGTCTCTAACATTGCGGTCAATGGAGCTTCAAAATGTGTTCCTCAATATCTCGTTTGATAATTGGCCGATGTTTATGGAATTTGAAACAATCGTGTAGGGTTAGCGCCTCTCTCTCACCAACGAATCTCATCTGGATCTGATCCAGGGGGACGTTAGGTAAAAATTATTAACATTGACAACTCAATTTACGGATTCTAAAATCAGGTAAAAATACACATGAACTCCGATTCACTTTTACTTTTCATGGTTGGCGTATAAAGATACCAAGAACAATCTCAACATGTGGACGGTGTAAATCCAATTAGGCGGGGAATGCGCTGCGTGGCGGAGGACTGCTCTCTGTGCTTTTTGAGCTCGTGATGTTTTTTGAGGAGTCCTTTTGAAATGGCAGCGGTGAAAGTATACAAAATTCAACAGTGAAAAACGCACGGCCTTATTGAGACCATTGCGCTGTTGTTGTTTTTTGTTGTTGGTGATGCCTCCAAGGATGTCATTTTGAACTGTATGTGTGTTTTTGTTTTGTGCCAGGATGTGCTGGCCTTGGTGGACCCCAATGATCCAAACTCCAAAGGCTTAAGTATTCCCCAAGGCTTGGTCAGTAGGACGGTGTAAAATAAGAACGAGTTCACACACCAGACTTGAAACTTTAACCTTTGTGACGCTCATGGTTACCTCCTGATTTTTCGCATCTGTTTCTCCGTCAGGTCACTGAAACGCCGGCTGAGCTCGAGAAAAGATTGGAGCTGTTGAAAAGGGACAAGAAACCGTTTAGCATTCTTCTCAGACTACTCTTAGACGCTGTATTGGCTGAAGATGTAGGAATTTTTTTTATATATATATATTATTTGGTTCAATCTTTTCCTTGAAATTATTCAAAAAAAAAAAAATGCTGTCTGTCTGGTCAGAACCTGCAGCGCGCCCTTGAACTGAAGACGATGCACAAGGAGGAAATGACCGCGATATGCTACATTGTCCTCATCAGCGCTTGCTGTCGCCTAAACAACACAGAGGAAGCACTCAACCTGAAGAGAGAATTGTGAGTGCTGCAGGCTTTTATAGTTCTTGAATAACTCCCAAACCCTTTGCACCGTCCAGCTGAGCTGCTTTAAACTCTCATGTCGTCCTCTCTTGTTTCATTCTCTTCACACACCGCGAGTTGCATTACTTTACCAGACGGCCTCTCTTCCTCTCTTCCTACAGGAACGAAAAGAAGTCATTACTATGGTTGGACAGCAATAAATACATGGAACTGGTGAAAGTCCTCTCCAGTAATGGGCAGGTTGAGGGTAGGTTTTTCACAAGCTGATACTCATGCTCACTTTCATGATTGACTCTTTACCAATTTACAGATTAATCACTCTTGCTCATTGCGTCACAACATTCTAAGTCAAAGTAATGTCTTCACACTGATTGTTTTGGACAACATCTAAATATGAGGCATACATCTTTTTTTTGTCTGGATCGATGTCGGGTCATGCTTCAGAGTCCGAAGCCTGCAAGTGTGTGTGCGCGGTTGGGTGTGTGTGTGTGTGTGTCACCAACCCTGTCACAATCTGTCCCTCGCTCCCTCCCTCAACCCCGCATTAGCCGTCCTTTTTCAGAATGCTACGGTGGGTTTCCTTCAGCCCATTGAAGACCCAATTACCATCAATTTTGCCGCTGTGCTTTTTTGCACACAGTGACAGGCAAAATGTTTCCCTTGTCTGTCGTCAACTCCCCTTTCCGCCCGTTCGCTCTCTCTCGCCGTCTTCTCCTCCATCTCTTTATCTGACCGTCTCTCCCACAGCTCTGTCTCGAAGCGTGTCAGTCTCCCCTTCTCCGCCCCTTGCACACATCCGCGTCACCGATAAATGAGGGGGGGGGGATTACAGGACTGTCTTTTTCCACAATGACTGAAATCCGCCTTTATGCTAATGGAAGATCATGTCCGGCGAAGTGCTTGAGCATTTCACGTACACACAAACACACACGGGGATGTGCAAATTTGCATGTGAATTCAAGCAAAACACATTTGGTGGGCACGGTTGGTGTGTGTGTGTGTGTGTGTGTGTGTGTGTGTGTGTGTCTCTCTCTCTGGGTGTGTATAGGCAGCGCTAACGCATTTGCCATTAGCCAGAGTGTGCATATGGAGGGAAGGCTTGTCACCCACATTAGCACACATGGCTAACCTTGATGTTAGCCTGTCCCCACCCAGACGCTGGTCCGCCGAGCACCCAGCGCGCACCAGGCCCAAATGAAGATCATGTTTCTTGGCATCTTGCTGTATTTTGCAGCTCTAATGCGTTTGTTGTTTTTGCCCTTGGTTCAAAGCATCCCATCCCACCTCGGCAGGCGGCATTCTTTTCGTTTTTGCTTTTCATCCTTCTTTCTGACTTCTTTCCTCATTGGCGTTTTACTGTTCTTTTTAATTCCCTCCTCTTGTCCTAAATAATTACTTTCCTCGATGACGATTTCTATACAGGACCCCCCAAAAAAGCTATTTAAACATACATTTTTAAAGCACATCTGTTTCCGAAACTGTGTAAAATGGCCACTTATTTAGTATTTAATATCGTCTGTCTTTAAAATGTAAAAGATAATCATTTTCAATCACTTTTACACCTACCAGAATAAATCAGTGTATCAATCATGTGAACCTGAAATATGCATCGACATGGACTTGAACAGCCTGATCACCCTTTTGACCTCCCGTTACCTTTGCCCTCTCCATGCATTTTTGCGGTTACTCCTGTACCTCAGTGCCTCTTGACCAGCCCTTGCACTTTTGCCTCCATCTTCCCGCTTTGGTAAACACACGTTGTTCTAGCCTTGGATGGTCCTGAACTCAGCTTTGATGCTTGTGTGTGTGTTTTGGAGAAGAGACAACAGGAGCAGTCAAGTCATGCAAGCATTAGATGAACCATTGGGCTGTGTGATGTTTGTTTACCTGGCCTGTCTACCCCCCTCCATCTCTTCATGCTTGTGTGTGTGCTCTGGCTCGCTTTGCTGGCCGCGATGCTCGGCTGGGCTGATGGATATGCATCCTGGCTAAACGGACGGATAAAGCGAGCGGTGGGGGAGGAACCAGAGGGGAGGGTTTGGATGGTGGATGAATGGATGCTCGCTGGTGTAGCTCCATTTGGGCGGATCAACTCCGAGCCATTGGTCTCGGTGATTAGCGGGTCTGTCAGAGCCTGATGAGAGCAGCGTGGATAGAAAGTCCGACATGGAGAAAGACGAAGAGTCAGAGTGCGAGAATAAGTTACACTTCAATTGACAGCGTTTCAGACTTGACAGCAGGCAGATCATTATAGGCCGGTTGCTTAATGTTGATACTGCCATCTCTTTGTAACCTTCTTCTGTCTAAATTTCACTTTAGTTTTTCAGTTTCTTTTACCTGTTTTTACAATTGTCTTAAAAATGATCTTAGATATTTGATTAACCCTGTTGTATGAATGCAATAATTCCCTATAAAATTTTTATTATTTTTACATTTTCATTTAAAGACTCAATATGGTTTGAAAGAAAATATCCCACAGTAAAGCTGCAAGTATTGTCAGGGCGATTTGGGCTTCTTAGTTCGTCTTCAGAAGCTACCGAGCTGCCAACTGGCATTCCTGAAGTATGGTAGGTTTTCAAACTAATGGAGTCGTACTGTGAGTGCCAAGATTTTGCGGGACCGTTGCTTTCAGGTGCAAAACGCTCCCTGAGTGCGGTCTAGACTTGAATTGTCATCTTCAGTCTGATTGTGATACATTCAGTTAAAGTGTCGTAGAAAGGGGAGAAAGGAGGCGTGGCTACTTTTTTCACGGATATCCATTGTTCTAAAATCTAAAATGCATGGTCACGGTTATGAAAGACCCATTTCTATTGGTCATCGCTCTTGTCTGTCAAACCCTCGTCCAGCTGACCAAATTTACGCCGCTGACCACAATGCGCCCCCCGGCCGTTGAGGTCCCTTCAATTTTCTCCCACTCCCTATTTAGCACCGTCTCCTCCATTGCCAGCTACCCCTTTCCCTCCCCTATTTTCCCTTGTCTCTTTAAATCTGTGACAGCCTTTGGTTCCCATCGTCCTAAAACTGGCGCAGAGAGGTGGAGCGATGCAGAGACGGACTGAAATTAGGATGCCAAAGCACTCACCAGTGGCCCCGTCTCTCACCTTGCAAGAGTGTGTTTCTGTGTGTCTCTGGGTTTCCCTGGTGGAGAGTGACACTTCTGTTTGAGGCGTTTGTTATATTACCAGTTGTGTCGCTGTTTTGACCAACTTTTGTTCTCTTAATTTGTTCTTTTTATTATGTTTCTGTTTGTGTTGGCTGTAAACATGTAAGACGCTTTAAGCTGGGCCTCAGTATATTGCCCCGCAATTAGGAGAGCAGACATTCACGCATGTCGTGTTTCTCCATCTGTGTAGATTAGTGTCTGTGGTGGGAGCGTGCCTGTATCACTGTCAGCCCATTAGCAGCTGTCCAAATAGACAGTAAATGCATTTTGATTACCTTACCCTAAAATGCATGCATACTCCCACCCTTTTCACCGCTTCACCCGTAGTGTCGGCCAGATGGGCACGTGCATCACACCAGTAAGAAGCCCTCCATTACTGACTGGACTAGACCGAACCGATCCACCCCTCATGCTTCTCACTGGGGCCTCAGCAGGCCCTTGTTGCCACATACCTATAATTTACCCCCCCCCCCCTCCCACCAAGTGCTTTCCACATGACCACAGTAAAAAGCTGGCCTTTATTGTAGGGGTCTAGTAATTGTAGTCTCGTTTAGAAACTGCAAGTAGCAATTAGCGCAGAGTTGGCATTATATGGGGTTGGATTTGTATCCCCGCTGTGTGCACAATGCCGTTTTAATACGGGTTTGTTTTCCCGACATGGAATTAGCTAAAGGGGCCCTTTATCATATTCACGTATCCTTCTCTTCTCCCTGCCCGCCTCGCTCTTTCTCCTCCTCTTTTCATCTCTGCATTCGTCCTTTACCTCTAAGCGACGCTCACCGTCACTTCTCGTTTTCACACCCTCACCTCGGCACAAAACATCACACTTGGTGGGAGTTGCAGGAAGTGCGTGTTAGCAGTTGGTTTCTTCACGTTTGACTTTACCTCCAGTAATGTGACGCTCTCTTTCTTTGCAGAGGCCATCGACCTCCTGAAGGAGATGAAGGAGAGGGAGGTGACTTTGGACAACAATGTGTCTTTGTTTCACTTGTTAAACGCTATCGCGCTCACTGGGGACGCCGCAACTGTGAAACGGCTACTGGACACCATATTCTCTCTCGGGTTGACCAAGCCCAAATCCAATCTGTGCTCAAATCTTGTTATTGCTCACCTGAAGAGGTAAAGTACAACTGGACTGTTTTTGAATCACAAAAACATTGGTTCATACACACAAAGGCCTTTTTATCCATGTAGATGCACAGTATATTTAACTCTGAAATATTCAGTTACTTTATGTAATTTGTATATTACTTCTGTGGGTGTTGTCAGACCGGTGGTGATACTTGCCAGGTGTGTGTATGTATGTGCGACTCACTGAGCCACTCATCCCTCCCTATGATCATAGCTGAGGTCACTTTCTGGGTCAGCGTTTCAGACAGACGATGTGGAAATCGCTCATTTTTTCTGCGTGTGTGTGTACCGCGTTCTGGCCAGGTTTTGTTTTTGGGGATTCGCCAGCTGCAGCCTCTCCCGTGAGCCCCCCGTCCTCGATCTTTTGAAATACCCACCGCTATACTCAAAGTTGCAAGACGCGTGCGGGGCGAGACGTAGCCAATGAGGCCTCGTCTTGCAATGCACGTATGCAAATCAGTGTTTCCAAACCCTTGCTGTGGGGGGTCACTGGTATTGCCCCACCCCTCGACTCTATTTAGTGCTTTATAAAGTGTATGTGTGTGCTCTATTTGTCAGAGCAGCTTTTAAGTAGATCATCTCATTAGCATGTTAATTATGTACGTTCCACTAATTGCTGGATTTACCGCACAGTGCACTGGCGGGGGGCTAACCGCTGCACACTCATGCAGGCCCTGCACACGCTTTCATACAACACAGTTTGCCTGCAGCACTTACACTACAGGTGGAGGTAAAACTCGTGTGTGTGTGTGTGTGTGTGTGTGTGTGTGTGTGTGCGCGCGTGTACACACACACACCAGTGCTCCCCTTCCTCTGGCACGGATTCCAGGTTCACTTGTTAAGCACTGCTGCTGTGAGATTAGCAAGCTAATTTAGTCCTGGGTCATCAGCAAGCAGCTGAATCACAAAACACACATGCTGGTGCGCACACACACCATCCTCACATGTTCCTGTTTACTGGCTGGTCTTCAGGACAAAAGAAGCCATCACTCTGCCTGCGCCCGTTTCATCGCCGCGTCGGCGCTAATGACTTAATGAACACTTCTCTGGCAGATTAACCCATGACAGCCCGTCCTACGCACCCCCCTGTTAGCTTTCATGCCCAACAATTCAGTGTTTTCTATGCCATCTCTCCGGCACATTGGCTAGGTGGGTTGATCAGATTTCGACACCTTTATGGAAGCGATTAGCGACAGGGAACGTTAATGAGTTGAAGAAAACGCAGAGGTGGCAGGCCGTGTATGAAAGACGCAAAGTAGTAGAAGTACATGCAATTTGGGGGATTCCAGAGCTGATGGGAGATAAACAGAGATGGCTCGCCGTGTCATCAGTCTCATTTACAATTCGTCACACAGACGCCGTCCTACCACGTGCAAGGACAGCGGCTTGATGACGAGCCTACCGATCTCCTTGACAAAAGAGGGTGTGGGCGAGAGGGATGAGAAGGGGGGTGGGGGGCGGTCTCTGTGAGATGAGGCAAAATGAGCTTCCCTGGCTAAGCCTTCAGGTTTCCATTGAGCACGGCACTTTTTTTTTTCTTTCAGCGCTTAATTGGCTGGAAAGTGTCTGACATGCAAAGTTGAGGACATTAACAGGGCTGTGCGCCACAGTAAATGGCAATGCAAAGTGACAGTTAAATTGTACCTAGGGGAAATTAACCATCTTAGCTCCTTTTTGGGGAGGGGGGTGGAGAATCAGTGGGCGGAAAGAGGGGACAGGAGAGGAAGGTAGAGGGGGTGTAATTGTTTTTTAGGTTTTTTTAAAGATGTCTTATCTGGAAGGAGGGATTATAAGTAGATGGCAGACAGAAAGAAGAAACCTCTGAATTTGTAGAAGGGGGTTTTGGAACATTCAGCAAAACGGCGTGGCTCCAGCGTAAAAAGCCGCACGCACCACATCACAACCGCTAAGATAGTTGTGCATATAAGCCATGTTGCACTTTTGAGCCATTACCTCATTTTTGGGCTCGAATGCCCCCACGTGGCTCCGCTCGTCTCTTTCAAAGATCTGTTGTGCTGTTTGACGAGACTGCTGTGCGCTCGAACAGCTTCTTGACCAACGCGGCTGAGTAAATGTTGTCCCTCTTCTAATTAGCACACCTCTTTACTGTCCACTCCCATCACCCCATACATCCTCCTACCTTCTCTTTCACCTCGCAGAAACTGAACCGAAGGTCAAACCTTTTCCTGTTTGGGTTTTTTATCCCAGCTTTTGTTGGCCTTTTTGGCCATATTTCTTTTATCCACTTGTCTAGTTGATTAGAAGAGAAAACACTCCAGAAATTATACCTGTTGACTCTCGGTCAGTCCCTCTCACACTCAATCTGTCTCTCTTTCACTCACTTGCGTTGCCCCCTGCCTCCTCCATAGGTGCCTTGTCTGCTTTGACCTCTATGTGATTGACATGGAAATTATCCAATCAACAGATTGATGGCAGTCCTGTCATAATAGAGGGGCTGAAGGGGTCTCCTCTCTCACAGCTTCTTTGCTCTTTCCTTTCCCATCCCCTACTCGCTCCAATCATTGCCACTCCATCAGGTGCAGTCATTCTCCCCTTCTTTTTTTTTTTTTTTTTTTTTTTGCTCGTCCTCTCAGGAAGAATAGGAGGATGGATCGAGCAAGCGGAGAAAGCATCTGTTTTGGTGGGGAGGGTCTAATGTTGTTACTATATTGCTGCTAAATTACGCAGTCAGGGGGGCCGGAGGTCGTCAGAGTGAGAGCTGAAAGCATGAAGTCAAACAAAGGTGGTTAGGCGGAAAAGAAGAGAGGATGGGATGAGAGGTGGAGAAAAGGGATTGGGAAGAAAGGGAAAGGAGAGGGTGAAGAATTGAAGGGAGGTGAAAAGAAGTTGGAGCAGACAAAAGAGCAGAAAGACCAGGAGGAGCAGAGAGTAAATATCATCGCAGCTCTTTCTGTCTAATCCATTGCATTGCCTCTAAAAGTCTCCAGAGAGACATTAGCCCGTCTGTGTGCCTGATTGCACGAGAACGATCTATCGGGGCCAAAAGGCTTCATCACCCACAGTCGTGCTGTCAGGAATTTAAAGGCTTGCATTGTTGCAGTCGGTCAGAGTGCACTAACGGAAGGGCATGGGGTTAACACTCCACGATATACTCTGTTCTCTACCAACGCAATCCCGTGCATAACCGATTGGTCTAACTCAGGTTCTACTTCCTCTTAGTGGCGACGTGGGCGCCGCGATGCAAGCATCAATGGATTTCATGAAGGATTACGGATTGCTGACCGGCATACACGACCTGATGATTCACCTGTTGGAGAATAGAGACACCGAGGAGCTGCAGAACGGTTGTGAAAATGTCTGAAATGTCCAGTTTTCATCACCAGTTTTGGTCATTAAGATGCTCACCCAGCTGGTTCTGTTTCTTTATCAATTTATTGCGTAAGATAACAGTCGGCATCAGTAATCATTAAATCCAAGTCCCTACAGCATCCCCGCATGCTTTTTAATTGGACCAATCTTAGTTAGTTAATCATACATAAAGAATTGCACACAAATTGCTTTACACAATAAAATCAATCAATTCCCTATAATCCATTATTCATTACTGTGTGTGAGGAAGCAAAGCAAATACGCTCAGACATTTTAACAGGTGTAACAAACACCAAGAATTCGTTTTTGAAAAAGGGGGTGGGGTCCAGAGTTTTTAGCTGTCTCGCTGTATGGCGACAGCAACTTCATGAAAAGGTCAAGTTCAATGTGCTGCTGGAGCAAGAGGCTCTGGAGGGGTGGAGCACCTCTCCACCTTCCCCGCTCCGCTTTCACCCACTCCTTCATCCCCATAAAAGGTGACCGACCCTCATGGTCTGTTGCTGCACTCTTTAAAAAAGAGTCAACTTTAGAACATCATGACAGGTTTTTTGGCACAGAATGGATAAAAAAAAATGTATGAATATCAACCGCCGACATGCCTTTTAATTTGAAGGTTTCAGTCACAGAAGAGTCTAAATTGTGGACTTGGGTAAGTACTAATAAGCAAAATCGCAGCACGTTGATTTTAAATTGAAACAAGAGGGATTATTATTCCAGCTCTGCCTTGCTGAATTGGCAGGTCCATTTGGATCGCTTGGAGTCTCCAATGTGTGTGTGTGTGTGGGGTACCTGTTCTGAAGCTGCTGGCCAGAGATAGTACCGTACTTGATGCTGAGCAGAGCACTTAAGCAAGTAAAGCACGAGAGCTTAGGTTTCCATTTGGGACTCGATATGGTTGCTTTGTGCCCGAGACATCCTACCAAACAGAGGATGAAGTACAGGCCCTGCTTATTCACCTTGAAGGCATTTTTACTTACAAACTTTCTCTGTGCCTCTGTGTTTCCTCTTCAGCCATGGACTTTGTGAATGAATCTCGAGGAGAGCTGGCCATGCTGTATAATCTGTTCTTTGCATTGCTGGATACCGGCCGCATCACTGAGGCTCGTAAGATCATTGAGGTAAACAAACACACAACTTGAATAAGAGAAGTCTTGACTTGTGTGATGGCGTCGATGCCTGCAAGTTCCTAATTTTAATCAAGTGGGACCAGAAATCCAATTCCGCTACTTTATTATTATTATTAATATGGTGGTGGTAATAAAATCTGTTTACTTGTCTTTTAGTGCAACGTCCCACTCCGACTCGCTGCATATGTCAATTTTGTTGTTCTGGAGCATGTAAGGTAAACACGAGGCTAATTTAGCTAAAGTCTTTAACTGAGCTGAAATAGTCTTCCACATTTTTTAATTGTGAGAAGTCTGGTTCAGTGAACCGCGTATAGACCAGCAGACGAGAGGGACTATTCGATTTGATTTACCACAATTAGTAATAAATAGCCTATTAACGGTGACGGCTCTGATTCTCAAATCACAGTGAAGTCAAGTTATTAAGTGGATGGAATGGAATAAAAAGTCTTTAGTCTTGATTGATTTATTAAGTAGTAGAAAATGCAAGTATACTCAAGATGTCTGTGAAGATTCTGTCATCCAGGTTGTGGTAGATTTTGCCACACCTTCTATACCAATACCTCCATGGCATCAGTTGTGGAAAACAAAGGGAATAGATTTGTGTTATTTGTGTCTATGTTGTGATGTTTGTCCGCGGCTGCACGGTCTTTCTTAGCGGATCTACATGACTAATACGATTTGAATAATAATCAGGATGACCTCTGGTCTTCCGTCAGGAATCTCGGAGGACACACCGGGATGCAATTCCCAAACTCTCTGTTCTTGTAGCTCATCTGACCTGAATACTGACCCGAATATTTCATGAATATTTATATCGTTGTCATCTTATGTCCCACTTTAAGCCTTGTAGATGAGGAAAAGAGAAGAGATATAGCAAGCTGATAAGAAGTGATTTTCAAATGGATAAAGCAGACGGGTGGCTGTGGGATGGAGAGAGTGATGAATAAATAAGTACAGGGATGAGCCTGACATCAGAGGAAGGGAAACAGTGTTATTATGTTGTCTGATCAGGATGAGAACAAAAGTGAGGGGGGGGGGGGGCATAACTCTTCGGTGGTGTGGACATAAAATAGGGATTTGTCCCTCTTGAGGATTTCCAAGTCCTCTTAAATATTATCTGCATGTTATTATGGCTCTCGTTCCCCTTCTGCGAGATTGTTTGGCCGTCATCCTTTCCCGTGACAGGACGCCAGCTGCATGGCTGTGATGTGTGACACTGGCAATAGCGAGAAAAGGACAACAGACTGATGTCGGCTTTTTGTTCTGAACGTTTGATTGTCATGTACATTAAACTAGAGGGTCAACCTTCAGATCATTATATTCAGTAGATTCTTTAGTATTTACAAGTAACATTGTGCCGTCTTTAACAGTTTAACCAGGAAAAAATAAATCTCTAGAACAAAACGGAAAGTTCACTTCTGAACTGTTGCTCTGCCTGCATGACAATGGGTTTGGTGCCGATGTAAAATAGAACGGACCCAGGCCCATCACTCAAATATGCATCCCCTCAAAGAGCGTCAAGTGGTGTGGCAGAGTGGTGTCTCTCTTTAGGCTGTGTTTGGTATAATTGGCAGCTGATTAAGCACAGCTAATTAAATGTAATGATGGAGAAAGGTGGCCAATTTCGTGCTAAATGGTCAAGGTTAGGCGGAGGATTGTCAGGTGGCCGGGCCTATTATTGTGGCACGCGTGTGTGTGTGGGATGGTCAAGGTTGGGTAGCATTGCAAAAGAGCGGTGAGCCATTATTGCTGTGTGTCTGCCTGTGTGTGCGCTAAATGGCCGGATGATTAGTGGCATTAGAACATGAGGAATTGAGATGGAGAGCGTTTGTAAAGTGGAGGTGAGATAAGGTTGTCGCTGTCTGTTTTTGGGTTGTTTTTTTAAACCATTCGTGTATGTAAGGATGAGAGTGACCTGGGAAGACGTTTTCACTCCTAAAGGCCACACAAGACTCCAAACGAGGCAGAGTGGTGGAGTTTACTACACTCTAGTGCAGGTATGGGCAAACCCAGGCCCGGGGGCCATATGCGGCCCGTTGGTCTTTTTAATCCGGCCCGCCAAACTTGCCCAAATTATATCATTAAATTAAATTTCATTATAATTAAAGCTCATTCATTTGACCTTTTTGCTGTAATGCTACCTGTAAAAGGCCAAATCCTTTCATGCAATAGCTTTCATGTGTTATTTATATTAGCTCACACAAATACTCCATCCATCTGTTCTTGGTCCGGCCCCTCTGTCAAATTTTAGAACCTATTGTGGCCCGCGAGTCAAAAGGTTTGCCCACCCCTGCTCTAGTGTGTGTGTGTGTGTGTGTGTGTGTGTGTGTGTGTGTCGGAGGATTGTCTTGATAATATGACCTGATTTTTTTTCCCCCATTGTCTCTGTATGAAAGTGAGTGTTTTTTTTTGTTGTTTGCATTTGCTTTGTATTCGTTCGGCTCACTCATGCATGTTTTGAGTTACGTGCCGTCTTATTTCAGAGGATTTCGTTTTCTCCCCAGATTAGGGAGATTTGTCCACGACGCATTCAAAATCCCAAAACACATTTGTGTTTGTGTGTACGGGATTGTGAGTAGATGTGCAAAGGCTGCTTTGAGCCTGCAAGACTTTAGCAAGTAAAGGGAATCAGAGGCAAAAAGACGGTGCACTTGCACTGGGCCTTAGTCTCTAAGAAGATTAGACAGACGGAGAGAGAGAGAGAAACGCATTTTAATTTGTCCCTTTGGCTGGTTGGGTAAGAACATAATGCCTTTGCCTGCGCCGGATGGCGCCAAGATGAGGCAGGGAAAGAGACCGAGCAGGAGCAGGGGGAGATTTGTAGGAAGAGGGAGAGATTTGGGAGAAGTGGGGATTGAAAGAGGAAAGGATGAAGGCTGCCTTCTTCCGGTACGATGGAGTCCCACCAAAGAGGCCAGCAGGGATTGAACACTGTTGATCCCTTTTCAGATTAATGTCCTGGCTGATCACTCTGGCTGAGGGAGAAAAAAGAAATACAGATTACCAGGAAGAGAGAGGGGGGGTGATATTTCTCAGTCCCAGTCTGATTCAGATTTTATCAAAGCCCCACGAGACGGATGAAATCCTCACCGCTGTTATTCCATGATAATAATCATCTAGTCACTCTGCATATCAGGCTAAATCGCAGCAACACGGTCCTGCAGATCAATCTATGTCAGCCCCCGTTTGACAGCAGCCCCCCACACTCTGCGTATCACTGGTGTCCGAAAAAAAATCACAAATCTCCCAAAACTATTTATGTCTGCTGGGACGTTGCAGTTCGGTAGACATTAATCCCCAAATCTTCTATTTTGTTCTACTAACCAGTAATTTGGGATTTTGAAGTCTATTGAACAGTTTCATTTTTCTCCCCCCTGTGACCCAACAAACTCGACAATCAGGAATACATCCCTGCAAATGGAACATGTCCATAACTCATCCCGTTGTTTGACTTATTTGTGGTTCCGATGGATCAGATCCAGAAGACATTTTGCATGATAGTGCACCTCGGACTCCCTTTATGATAATAATCTGAAGGCACATCGTGATGATTCATAAACCGCTGCGCTCCCGGAATGTTCAAGAGCTCCTTTTGCAGAAAGGTTTCACTTCTTAAAGCGGTGACGCATCTAACCTCCCAGTTTTATTCATCCACCTTCTGACTGGCGGTTTTAAATGAATTGATTTATCAATATTGGATTGACATTAAATACTAAACGCATGAAATGCAGTTTAGGATTGTTGCATCCATCCTCTGATTGCTTGTCCTTTTTATATAGACCCCTGGAATGAGAGCGAAGGATACACGCCTGCAGTGGTATGCAGAGAAGTGCATTGCCAACAATGAGGTAACGCGCTAACAAACGACAGGTCGATCTAATGTAGCCCAAAAAGATGAAATAAATGCAAGCACGGCATCTTAATTTATGTCTGCGTGTATAGATGGAGCCCTTGGAGCAGATGGTTGACTTGACGCGCAAACTGTTTGACTGCGACAGAGATGAAATGTACTTCTACGTCCTCCGTCTCTGCCGTGAGTCTTTCTCTCCCTCGTGTGTGTTTGTTCATTCATATTATCTAAATATGCTGCATATTAGACGTCAGTCCTGTAGGTGCTGTCTTGGTGCAATGTTGGGTTTTAAATGCATTGAATTGTTCATGAACCGCCTCTAGTATTAGGTCTCCAGGAAATCCGTGCAAAGACGCACACCACTTGTTTGTGTGTTTGTCTGTAAGCCCGGACGTGTGTTGTCGCCACATTTCACTGCTTCGTTGTCGTCTTTTAGAGAAGAGACAAAACTGGCAGAAGGCGACATCCGTGTGGACAAAGATGCAGGAGGAGAGCCTCATTCCCAGAGACAGGACCCTTCATCTGCTAGCAGGCATCCTGCGCAGTAATGGCCAGGAGGTTCCCTTTGAAATGAGCAAGGTAAGAAAGCACAAGATCTTCTTCCCACAATTGTAAGGTGGGTTCCTGAGGGAATTGAAAGGTAAAGCAAGCTGTGAACAGTGCCTGAGGTCAGACGTGACCTGCAACCATGCAGCAAAGCTTGTGCAGACATGTCTGTCATAAATCTTGGAAGAAAGTGGGATAATAATCAAGAAAAAAACTGAATTGAATATTCTCTGGGTCATTTCTACAATGTTCAAGAAATGCCTTTCATTGTTTTATATAGATTATGCAATTAATTATTCGGTGCTGCACAGATAAGTATGGCTCATCAGAGTATTTATCACACACACACAATCTCATTTATTTTCACACTACAAGGATTAACCAAAGAGCAAACTCCACCCCAACCTTTGATTGTAAGAACTAACCCCAAAAACCTCTGACAGCACTTAGCAGCTGTTCTCTCCACGCAGGACCCCCGCCCCTCTGACCCTGCCCGGCTCCACATTAAGCTTCTGTTCATTACATGTAGATTTGACGTGTGGTCAATCAGACAGGCTGGCTGAAGGAAGGAATTACTGCTTGATCTGTCTGTAAATCTGTAAGGCCAGACTAATTTGGCCAGCAGCTAAATGCCACCATATGGCTGCCACTGGATTCTCGGTTAATGTGAGGCCGTGACGGCCTTTTGACAAGAAGACAGAACTTTAATTACACGTACATGTATATTAAGGAATGAAGTGGTAAAGCCTGCGATTCTCTTCAAATATCTTAGCATTCTGTTGCTCCGTTTTTCCACGCTTTGGCTTTGCACATGCTCCAATGCCCTGAAGCGTGATGAGACGGGAAGTGATCGCCGTTGCCTGGAGCGAGGAACTTGGTGACCCCTGGGGGCTCTTGAGTTGCCACCCTTGCTTCATCGCGAACACACACATTCTGCCCCTGGGGTACCTGACCTAATATGCCTCTATCCTACACAGCTTAACCCCCTCCCCTCGCTGCTACACGGGTGACCAAACATTCGAGGAGCCCTTCTGTATGCAAAGGCGCACATGCATGCACCGGTTAGTGCTAAAGCACATAGTTCATCCACCGTCTCTGTTGCTTGTGTGTCATTTCCAGTCCCGGTACCTGCGAGATGAAGAAATTTCTGCATCCAACCGCCCCACAAAGGACAGAGTTCATCAATACATGTCCCGTATATTTTCTCTCATTAAAAAGCAGGATAAGCAAGGTAAGCAGCAGGAGGTCGCCGTGATTTTGACATAACATGCAGATTACTTGAATGTTCCGTTATCATTTGTATTTTATGCTGTTTTTAGACACCAGACGGAGCAGCACTCCTAATCTCATTGTGTAGCTACTATGCCATGACAATAAAGGCTTTCTATCCTATTCTATGTAAGAAGTTACTTTGGAAATTATCTGGGAATGTCGAATTGCCATAAAGAAAATAGAACATTAGAGGAATATCCTGCGTTTGACTTGCTGTCTCACCCGAAGCACTTAAAGGTTTGATGTGAAGCGAAACAGCATTTTCTGTCTGTCTGGTATCCGATCCCAGCGAGACTTCTCTGATCACGTAGTCCTGCTAAGTGTTTATTGCTTGCCGTCATCTTGGTGAAAGCAGGTTCTCCTGCTAATGCGATAAAACCCTATCAAAGGCTGCTTTTCTTTTTCACGCCCTGCCTTTGACTTAAATTTAGGTTTGCTCATCTTCTTCCTCTGCAGAAGCCTACGAGATGGTGCAGCAAGCCAAGGACATGGGTTACTATTTGACTGCTCAAACTTACAATGTTGTGATCCGTGCCTTGTTGGCTGGAGGCTCCTATGACAATGCCATGAGAGTCAAGGACATGTAAGTTAGGCAAAGCACGTTTAACAATCGGTGTTAAATCTGTGGGGAATCGTGATCTTGTTTCCTTTCATTTGTGATAATGGCCATTCTGTCCTTCTCAGGTAATCACATTCATAGTGAATAAGAATATTGTGACATGTTCACAGTTCTCTGCTTCTTTCCCCGTCGTCTGGGTCACTAAAACGGCCTCTCTAATAGACGTGAGGATTATACACTGATTGTGTGGCAGCACACTCGACCTTGCTGGATATGAGCAATGGGTCTTACTAAACACCAAGACACACACTTGGTCATGTGACTTTTTTACACAAACATCACTCTTCTTCCCCCAAAAAGAGAGATAGTAATATAACACGATACAAGAGGAAATTATTGTATTCATTTGTAGGGCACGATATGTATAAACATCAAAGAATCGGTTGTTCTTGTTTTTCAGCTCGCTACATTGTTTGTTCTTATTATATGAGGAATAATTGTATCGTCTTAGAGTTAGACGCTCCGAACAAGCGCTCGATACCGGTGATAACCCGTCTCCACTTTAAGGCATCCTTGCCCGGGTAAAAGCTTTGTTTATCTGCGCCAGATAAATGAGAATGGAAATGAGTCGAGAGCAGAAGCACAGGAACAAGACAAAAAAAAAAAAGAAATGCAAAGGAGGAGACTCGGATTGAACCGCGTACGAGGTTAATGAAGATGCTGCAGCCAGTAATTCTCTGTGCATGTGAGTGTTTGTTTTGGGTAATCTGTATGGAATTGAGTGGGGGGGGGGGGGCTAGTAGTGAGATCAAGGGATTGGAAGCGAGTGATGTTGATGAGAGAAGAGGCAAATGAAGGCACAACACCTCTAGAAGGGGGAGGCATGTGATCTGTAGTGTGTGTGTGTGTGTGTTGGAAAAAGGTGAGTGGGAGACTTCCTCGGGAGCTTTCCTTCCACTCGATGAGAAGAATTCTGACCCCCACTGTTCCATCTTCCTGTGCCCAACGACCCTGTTACAGCGCCAATCCCCTGCCTTGACCGGTCCCGGCGGCGGCTGGATAGTGCTTGGCCTGGTGTAGCCGTGGCGATAAGGATTGCCAGCCTGATGCTCAATTGAGTGGAGGGATTAATCTGGTTGCGGGACCATAATAAGAAATGGAAAGACGGGTGGGCAGACTTGATTAAGGATTTAGCAGCAAAGCAATGAAAAGGAGGAGGGTTGAAAAGAAGCACAAGTAGATGAGTAGGCGGAGAGAGGGAAGCAAAGTTTGGAGGAAGAGGTGATGAGCCGTGGGGGGGGGGGGGGGGGGTCTGCTCGACTTGATAACACACACGGATATACGAACGTGCGTGTCACAGCTCGGCAGGAAGTCTTCAGCTGTGTTTTCAGGCTCTTCCAAGGAATCAACCATGTTGTGTTTTCTGTCTTCTGTCCTTCTTCACTTCATCGCTGCCGAGTCTAAAGTTCTAAGAATAAGATTCCAAAGTGATGCCAGAGGTCCCAAATTTTTATTTTGTATGTGATGGTGCCCTCTGTTATTGACAACCAACAAAAAAAACAAAATATATATATAGATACATGTTACAAATGTCTTTCTAATAGATTCGACAAATAAAATATAACCAGAACGTCTGTTGTGGTATTCATAACCTTTCATTGTGTTAATAAAATATCTGTCAAAGTATTTGCACTTATTTATGTACTTTCCTCATGTGTAGTTTAAAACCAAAGAACTGCTTTGTGTCTCTCAGCGCCGAATCCATGATCCCAGGCTTCAAGCTGCAGGATCGCGCCCTAAACCTGCTCATCATCACGCAGAGCAAGAAAGGCCAGACCCAAGGTAAGAGACGGGCGTGTGCTAGAAAACAAACCCCCAAACCCCCAAACGCACACACAGCCACTTCAGAGACACGTGTGGCTGCTCCCGCTCCTCCACAGATGCCCTCGAGACCCTGAAGTCCGTTCTGTCAAAGAACATCATGCCCTCCCTACTTGCCACCTCAGCGTTGGTTCAGGCCCAGGCAAAAGACGGCGATGAGGAGGGGATTCAGGAGGTGGTCCAGCTGGTCGCGGAGAATGGCCTGAGCAAGAACCTGCCCACAGCTTTGGTCGACAGCAGCATAATACTGGCACGTTTCAAGAGGTAAGACAGCTGGGGAGTCTGCGTGGCTGAGATCAGAAGACGTTTTGAGTTCAGGAGGGAATTAAACTCTGTATGATTTTTCTGCAATTAATAATGTTGAGTTTTCCGACCAAGTTGTTTTGTCCCTTTGGGATTAATAAAGTCATCTGAATTTCACTTTAGCTTCTCGCAGAAACGCGTCCAGATGAACTTAAAACCTCCGTTGGCTTCGCTGCGCGGTATAATGCAGCACCAGCAGCAGAGTGTGACAAAAGCCAGGTTGACACACACTTATCGTAAAAGCACACAGCGCCAGCGGGGCGTCGAGTACAAATGGGAAACACAGGTCTAACAGGATTATTCATGGTTTCCTGTTAATGTCACTAAAGCACCCATCTTCCACTGCTGCTTCCCAAAACAACAGAGAACAAAATTGAAAGCACGTGTGCATCAAACTTTCATTGCACCACTTGCCGCATTAGCGCTGTCCTCCGGCTCCGGCTGCGGCGTCCCAACGCCAGCTCGGAGGGACAGCAGGAAGTGATGAATAGCAAGACGGTCTCACGCCCGATTGGCCATCGCAGCGTGGGCCTGTCAACTTGAACCTTGACCTCTGGGAGCTCCGCTGAGCGGCTCTGACACGTGCGTCCCCGCTGTATCTGAGTCAAGCTGACTGGTTAAGAGCCGGGGCGGGAAAAGCAAGCCGGCCCGGAAAGCGTAGCGCCGCATTTAGAGGGGCCCGCTGTTGAATTATTCAGAACGGCCCCAGTCGTAATAATCAGCACAGGATACGCTGCCCCCACAACACCGCCACCGGACCCTCACATATACATACACAAAGACGTGCGCGCACCCCGTGTGTTAAATATTCATCGCGAATGGTGATGGTGGGGAGTCCGGCTTGCCAGATTGAGTTGTATGTTTGAATGCGCTTGTTTGGTTGTTGCGACGTCCGCAGGAAAACGTCCTGTGTTTTCCAAAGAAACATTTAAATACCTCAACTGTTAATGCGTTTTGAAATCTAAAAAACGGCGTCTTATGTCAGATTAATGTCATGCAGCTTGAACCTTAAAACCTTTTTGTTTCCCCATTCTGTGTTGAGCTGAATCATGAGCAGCTTTCCTTCCAGCGCGCTCATCACTTCTTACCCTTTTCAGCGGTAACGGGGCCGCGGCAGTGGAGCTGCTGGAGGAAGTCTTGACAAACCCAGACATCAAACACAACGACGTTTTCCCGCTCTTCGCGAAGATCTTGGATCTAAACGACGAGGAGGCCTTCGATAAATGTAAGACGCAAATGACGATGAAGCCGAGTGGGGAAAAAAGACAAACACACAATGATAACAAAAATGTGTGCGCTGCGTTGCAGTGAACGTTTTGGTCGAGCGCCAAGCCAACCATTTTGCTGACTACAAACCGGTGACGATCCTTTTCCTCAAGCTGCTGGAAAACTACCGAGTCGATGAGGCCAAGTTGATTCTGGACGTGAGTATGAGTGCGTTACGCGTGTTCCTGCAAAGCAGACGACGTGTTCGCCAAAGCTTCTTCAGGAGAACCGATATTGTGTGCTTGATATGTTTGTTTGTCCACAGATGACGGCTGAGATGCACTGAATTAATACTGAAAAGAAATAGACAAGCATTCGTGCAAACGTGATAAAGATAAATTAGCGGCTGCTCTGACTCACTTCTCTTCATCAATATTTAAATGTTTTGTTTTTTTAAATGGTCAGACCGTGTTCCTCATCACCCAGGCATTTATTGCACTCCGTTTTCCTTTCGCTAAGATGCTAAGGATGCTTTGAAAGAAAAACATGACTCCCTTCCAAAATTATCTGCTATTGTGGAAGGTAATTGAGTGTAATTGTGAGTTTTAAATTACCAGGTGCAGGTACTCGAGCCAAAGCAAAACAAGAGCAAAATACCATGAAGACATTTTGTGTGTGTGTGTGTGTGTGTGCGACCACTTTAATTAAATTTTGAGTCATCTGGAGCGTTGCTTCTCAGTGCACGCTGCTCCATTTGAGTGTTTTGCACTTGGCTGCTTTTTAAATTATTATATCCAAGTAATTAGAATCTAAAATGTATATAGATGGATGTATAATAAAAAAAAATCAACAAGGGAACTGGAGATGAAACTCGGTCCATCACATCTCCCAGGATGCACCAGTCCAGCTGTCAGACCCCGGTGAAGTCGGAGAAGTCTCCCACCACAGTCGTTGACTTATTTATCTCTCCTCACATTTATGACAGGAAGCGCCCGCCCGCCATTCCACAGCTCGGCCCCGGCGGTCTGAGACCGGCCGCCGACTCCCTGACTTATTGAACACGGTTCCTACATTACAGCTCGGTGGCTTCGCATTGAGCCTGGGGACATGAATCCGTAGCGAGCAGAAAAGTAGAGGGAAGAATCCTGAGCTAGCGAGCGTTAGCTCGCTCGAACTGTGCTGCAGTGACATGCAACACACACATTCAACTTTGGCTACTCTTCAATCGCTAAGGTGTAATAATGTAGCTGTGTTCGTTTTCAGTGTTGCATTTCAAAATATTTCCATCCATCCATTTTCTTTTTTCAGCTTTGCGGCTTTGCTGGATCTTCTCCCAGCTTGCTTATGGGCGAGAGTTGGGGTACACCCCGAATGTGTCGCCAGTGCGGGGCCACACAGAGACAAACACACACCCATACACTATGAGCAATTTAGAGTACCGGTAATCGATTCACTTAAATTTCATGTTTTTGGAAACCGGAGAAAACCCACGCGGACACAGGGAGAACACAAACTGCACAGATAGGATAAGAACTCTGTACCTTCTTGCTGTAAGGCTGCAGCGCTAACCGCTACACCACCGTGCCACCCTATTTCAAAAATATTTCCACTTTAAATTATTTCTGAAACCTTAAATTCCTTAAAAAAGTGGAAATCTCGTGTTTCGTATGGGAGAGAGGCTTAATTTGGTTCTGAGTTTATTTACCAAGTGGGTCAGTCAGAACCAGATGAACTGAGAGAATCGGGCACAGATCCACTCAGACGTGGAGCCGAGACGTCTGCTCTTCAATCCTTCATGACATCTTCAGTGATTATCCCTCTCAATTTTTAAACATGTCCGCCTAGCATGCATGTTAATGAACAGATACATTTCTCACTACTCTCCTCTTCATCACTATTTAAAAAAAGAAAATATGATTGCATGATTCTTCAGCTAAAATACGCGCCTGGCATGAGGTTTAATTTGACTCGATTTACAGAAGGGAGAAATTAAACACATTTTTTAACCATCTCTTTCTCTTAATCCATTGCAGTCATTTAAGTTTATAAAATAATCAGAAACTGGCATTAACTCTATGCGTGCCATTCGCGTCTAAAGACGTTTTTTTGAAACCCAAACATTCATTGAAATCTGCCTCTTCAACGGCAATAACTCCGGAACGTAAAATGCTAGCAACACACTTCTTTTTTTATAATGAAATAAGAGACTTTAATCTTTTATTTGGTAGGTTCGGTGTTTGCATAGTCATAGTAGATATTCTGTGGGGCTTGGAAAAGTGGCGAAGATAGTCAAAATACTGCCTGATATCGGAAATGGGTCGATGACGGCACTTCAAAAATTACAATTCAGAATCCAAAGTCCAAATAAAAGGTCCTAAAACTGCATACTTTAAAAAAAACAGCCCTAGTTTGTGATCGGCTTGTAGTTTGGAGTTCAGACTCCAGCGAAGGGACCCAGGCCACGCCCATGTTCTCCTTTTTCCTCGCCGCATCGGGGTAGCAACTGGAGTAAAGCAGGCCGCTAACTCCGAAAAGCTCTTAAGCAGGCAAGCCGACTGTAATGACGACGAAGGCCGTCAGGAGAGAGGAAGAGGAGAGGGGATGGGGTTGGTCATTAGGAGCTCTGTGGCCGCTTGTGTGTGGGATGGGAGGAACGGAGCATTCCCTGGACATCCAGAGCTTTTAGGCTGGTCTGTGTGAGGAGCAGGGGCATCAGGAGGCCCGGCTGGTTGCGGCGCCGCCTTTGGGAGCGGCTGGTGTAGCGAGGGGGAGAAACAAACGAGGGAGGGGAGCGAGAGCACGGAGCAAAGTTGAGTGAAGTGGAGCAGCGTTGCTCTAATTGCCATATTGTACTGAAGCCATGCTGCCGAGTGAAGACACGTTAATGCATCTGTACACACACACACACACACACACAGGTAGACGCGCATACTGTAAATCCCATGTTTGCTTGCATGCCGTGCACAGGTTGAACGTTCTACAACGGGAGTCGTTCACCCCCCGCCCCTTGTCGTCTCTCGTCTGTGTCCCGGGCTTGATTTCTCCTGTCCTCTCCGTCTCTAGCGCTGCAGCGCTGTGGCTGAGCAGAAAGATTTGCTCGAGTACTTCATTGTTCACAAGACGTACGTTCCTGGACAGGTAAAAATCACGATGGCCATTTAATGCTACGTCTTTCATGTTCTCTCCTGTGAAAATGAATGTCGCCGTTTGACAGGTGGACAAGATCAAGTCCCTCATGAGCCTGATTCCAGACTTCGCTGACAAGATGTGGCTGAGCGCTAACTTGATGAAATGCCATTGTAAGCCTCACACACCGACGCACGCATGCAACACACACGTGCGTGCGTTCAGGGGTTACGAGAACACATGTCCTCCATTGAGGTAGCTGTCCTGGCTAGCCTAGCGTGCTAATTGAAACACGGCCCACCACTCGGCTTTCCCCCCCTCTCATTTTCTTGACTCCTCTCCCTTCTACTTTGTCTTTTTGTCTTCATTCGTTTGTCCTCCCATCAATTCCTTCGCCGACACCCTCCCCTCGCTTTTCGACTGACCGCCTTACCCTCCCCGTCTCCCCTTCTTCGTAGCGTGTCGCACCAGAGACGAGCAGACATGACTATTTAATTAGCGTTAGCCAAGCTGGTCGGTCAAGACGTCCACAGGGGACACAATTAGCGATGCTCTACTCCCCTCGGTTCTCTGCCCCGTCCTTCCACTTTCATCGTTTCGTTCTTTGCGAGTTTTTTGTTTTTCTTCCTCCGTGCGTCGCTCGTCGTCGTGTCCGTCTGTCTCTTCGTGCCTCACATTTATCGGCATTCACTCACAGCAACAGAAAGAAAGAACCGAAAGGTGCCGATTGAAGCTCTGCATTATTGTAAGGATTTGATATTTAAGAGTTTTGAATCATCGTACAGATCAATCTCGAATGCGCACACACACACACACACAAACACACACACATATTCCAAGATGTCTGCATTCAAATAAGACATTTGCATGCAGACTTTTTCTGACTTTTAGTTTCTTATTCCCTCTGGTCTGACAGATGTGGATAATGATTTAACGTCAGCCAAGGTGCTGTACAATCAGATGCAGGAGGAAGGGACGCCCGTCGACGATCTGTCCCTCAAACGGCTCGCTGTCCTCTACAAAAATGCGGGGGAGGACCTGCCCTTCACCGAACCCACTGTGAGTCCCACGAAGACAAATCTGACTGGATCCGGCTTCTAAAGTGTGAGTATTTGTGTATTCTGCACCGCCTCTCGTGCGACAGAATAAAGTGTAGTGAAATCAGAGAATCATTTACTTCATTCTAGAACGGGACTCGTTTGTCTTTACCTCCCAAACATATTTGGATCTGCTCATTGACAGGAGAAATCAAGTTCTCCGGTCTGTGTCCCAGCCTCGCCACAAGTTTCACTCAGATCCGAGATCTTTGCGTGACCCTGTTGTCAATTGCAAACCTTGCAAACATTATTTTAAAAAAAAAACCCATCGCGTTTTCTGTCAAGAGAAAAGGCAAAGAGTCGGTAATGATGGTTCCGGTCTTTCACCTTCAAATGTTTAACATCGCGATATGGCAGACGGGCCTGCAGCCAGCTTCCGTAATTGTAATTCGGGTGAGCTGAACCTTTGAAGGCGTTTTAAACTCCTGCCAGGATCTCGTGTTCTTTCCCTCCCCTTCCGAAGTGAACGCGACTGTTTAGGAGCATTAATTACTCCATTAATGAGCGTACAAAGTGAGAAGCTAGTGTAATCTGCTAAAAGAAAAAGAAACAAATGGCCCCCCCACAGCCGTGGATCAAAACACCGATTAATTAGCTGGGAGTGGCAGCGTGTTTGAGTGTTCGGGGAGTTTGCTGCAAATCCCTTATTTGTGTATTAATGGGGGGGTTTAAAGATGAAACGATGCAACCTGGTTGGAAGGTGGAGAATATTTAGACGGACCCAAGAGGGCTCCAGTGCTGCTTTGTTTTGGGGGGGGGGGGCAGAGCACCGTTTCTCTGATGGACGATTGTCTTTCCTTGTCTTTTAAATTTTATGCAGCTATCCTGAGAAATAACCTGAGAGAAGAGGAAGACGGAGGCATAAACACCCGCTCCCCTCCTCTTCATCTTTGCATCCATCCGGATTCCACTGCGATCTTTTTTTTTTTTTTTTTTTACAGTAGTTGTTTAATCTTAATTGTGCTTTAGTGACGATGTTGCTGTTGAGCTGTGTTCCATTCCGACTGCTGCGCTGCTGATAATGTTCCTGAAGATGATGTTGAAAATACACAGAAGTATTTATCATAATAAAAGATGTCAGGGATCCACATTTGGTGTGCCTGGGGTGTTTTGTGTGGCTTGACTGTTGGGTATGTGATGGTAAAAATGATCAGAAGGCAAAGCACAAGTGCGATCATTACGTTAACGACGGCTGAGTTCCATTTAGATGCTCCGGTTAGGCTGCGTGTCAACACTGGAGGAGGATCTGAACCTGCTTAAAGTTGGTGTGTAGTCTGAATATCCATATCAGAAATTACCGAGTGAATAAAAAGATCCCTCCACTGTTTTTATGAAGGTTTTGTGTGATGCTGAAATGTCAATCAGAAGACTGCAGGGTTACAACTCGCTGTACCGTGTAACCGAGTAAAGAAGCCGACAAAGTAAACACGATCAAGTGGAGCAGTTTGATTTAATACTTTAGTCAGTTGGACTCAAACCATGTCTGCAAAATATTTATCAGGCTTTTGCACCAGTGCAAAAATACACAGATTATGTAATCTTCAATCTGAGGACTCTTCCCCCCCCCCCCCCCCTGTACTCCCTATACTGTTAAGCTTAATAACCGTACATATACAAAGAAGATAAAGCTGTGGGGGGGGGAAAGATTGTAAAAGCTGCAGAGGGATATCAGAGGATTCTACAGTGCTCTGCTGACACCCAGCGGCAGACGGCGGTACTGTAATCAAGGACCACAACAAGTGGGCAATTTCTATCTTCATGAATTTACATTTATCCTCAAATCCTAGTTTGGTTCTGGGATTATATCATGATTTCCTTTGAACAAGCCTGAGAAGAAAGGGGGTGCAAGTCTATAAATAAGGTTCCTTTTAATACACCGAGGGAAAACTCAAGGTCACTTCATGTATCGAGGGCTGGAGTTTCTGAAGTTGAAATTGTTATGAGGCTTTGACATCCTCAAACGAAACGCCGCTTAAAGGCACGTGGTAATAAGGGTGTGGCTTATTGTCGAACCAGCCGAACTAGGGCCCAAATCCCAGTATGTCCTTCCTCGCGCCGTACAAAAAGCGTCCCCCCGATGTTGTGTGATAGAAGGCAGCACACGACCTAATGGTTAAAAGCGGCCCAGACAGATGTTCACCAGTCCTGACTGGACTTCTGTTTGATAAATTTTAGGCACAAGTAGTAAAGCATCATGAAGCTCAGGCAGACGGCCAGCAGGACCAGGTAGCACGAGTACAG
Source organism: Brachionichthys hirsutus (assembly GCF_040956055.1). Taxonomy (NCBI): domain Eukaryota; kingdom Metazoa; phylum Chordata; class Actinopteri; order Lophiiformes; family Brachionichthyidae; genus Brachionichthys; species Brachionichthys hirsutus. The sequence goes on along the minus strand of NC_090903.1, from coordinate 11,680,344 downwards.
CGGGTACTGGTTCATGTACATGATGTCCAACACCTGAGAGGAAACCCGAGAGCACTTTGGTTGTAGATATTTTTCTGATTTTGAATGAGTCGTTTCTAACTCACGTGTATGCCATCCACATTGATGGTGGCGTTTGCGATGGTGAAGGGGTACTCGTTGCCCCTGAACTGCACCTGCAGCATGCCCTCGAAGCCCCAGCGCATGAAGGAGGTGTGGGAAATCCACGACGCCACTGTGGAGTCAAAGTTATAAGCGTCACGTACTGGCCAGCGTCTTTTCCACAATGTTCCTCCTCGTGTGCTCCTCGAACTCCGTCTCCTCACCCAGCCACATGTTCTCCAGGCTGATGACGAAGCCGCCGGTCAAGTAGAAGACGGTGAACAAGGCGTTGCCCATGAAGGCCGAGGTCTGCAGGGTGGGCAGCGCAGCGGCGACAAACAGAGCCATGGCTCTGCTGCAGTAAACCATCAGCCACACCAGCAGGAAGTTGAGCAGGAAACGCTCGGGGGCCTCGTTGAGCCCGGCCAGCCAGTAGATGGGCAGGCCGTACACCAAGGTGAACACGCAGTGCTCTGGCAGCTCCCCCAGGACCTGAATGTGGAGCACACACACACACACACACCATCACGTGTTGCAGTACCGTGCACCACACTGGAGCTGCTTTGCCGCCTGCTAGGTGTAGGACGGTTACCTTAGCGAAGAAGTAGGAGGTGGCGGAGTACATGCCGTCCTCCAGCTCGTGGTAGAGCATGGCTCTCTCTGTGTGACCTGCAGCGAGCATGAAGTTCATGAGGGGCGGAAAAGCCAGAAAATCTTGGATCAATTTGACTCGATTTGCCAGTAGCAAAAGCCTCTCCAAGGATTTCTCGCAAGTATTACATTAGAATAGTGTATTTGATTTGTGTTTCCTTCCCATCTTTTTAGTTCCTGTGTGCACGATACGCTGTGATGTTTGTCAAAACAGATATCCTTCTGGAAACTGCTTCACAATAATGGTAAAAAAAAAAATACGTGTAATTTTTTTATTTCGAACGTTTTGCTCATATTTCCCATCATATTCAGGAGACAAGTCTGCTGTGGCTGTAGGAGAATCTAAAGACAATCACAAAGGGATCAGGTCGATGAAACAAGCTGCACACGTCAGAGAAATCCACCGTCTCTACTCTCCCGGTGTCGTTTTTGATCACCTTTATTCACTAACGCCTGACCTTGTGTGCCTTTGAAGCCCACCCACACCCACTCCCACTCTCACCCTCGCCCACAGCTGCCGTGACTCACATTTGGCTATGACGTCCAGCACCACAGCGAACGGGGTGAGAGCCCCGATCATGTAGAGGAGGGCGACGGTGTCCTGAATGGACAGACGCTGCTCTCCTGCCCCGTAGTAGAGACAGCCGACCAGCAGTGACATGAGGAGAGCCTCGAAGCCGTGAACCAATAGCGTGACCAGATCTCTGTAGTCGTTGTACATGTGACGCCTGAGGGGCGTTGCCCAGACGATAATAGATAACAAAATACAAGTTAGCATGCAGATTAACAACACTTTAAGTATTGCAGGTCGTCCGCTGACCTGATGAGGATCATGAATTGCTGCAGTTTGCCAGGTAGTCGGCGTCTTTGCTTGGCGATGGCGATGACTTCCTCTTCATCGCCTGCCTCCACCTGCTGGGAACTGAAGACGAGACTCCGATAAACCGCTTCGCAAGAGATGGCGGTAAATAAGTGAGCGTAAAAAGAAGGACTCTCTAGAAAGGAATATTCACGTCACACACGTGTCAGACTGTCCCCCGTCCGTCCCAGCTGGTCTCCACATGTGATCCTCCGTGTCCCTGACCTTTTCCATGAACTGCTCGGACAGGATTCTGGCCTGCTCCAAACACTCGGCTTCCCGGTCCAAACTGCGCCGGTCGATGCTGATCAGATCGACTGGACAGAGCAGAGGCGGGGGGGGGGGGGGGCAGGGGGGGTTACAGTCCCACAACACATCTGGTGGTATGAGCCATGAACGGGACAGACGGATCTACCGTAGAAGTCTGACGGGTTGCAGTATCGTGGGCAGGGGTACCCCAGGGCAGTGAAGTACGGCACCATGTCGCGAGCGCCGCCGCAGTAAATGGCCGAACCCGATGACATCAGGACAACGAGGTCGAAGAGCTGGAAGATGTCCGAGCGGGGCTGGTGGACCGACAGCAGGACCAGCCGATTGCCCCGGGCCAGGCGGGACAGCGTGATCACCAGATTATGGGCCGTGAAGCTGTCCAGACCCGACGTGGGCTCATCCAGAATCAGAATGCCTGCGGCGTGACGGTCAGCTGATCGGTGATCAATGAACATTGGATTGATTCCCATTCGGGGACTCACCGGGGTTCCAGAGCAGCTGGACAGCGATGCTGACTCTCCTCCGCTCCCCGCCGGACACCCCCCTCACGTAGTCATTCCCCACCCGGGTGTTTGCACACTGTCTCAGCCGCAGCTCGGCGATGACATCATCAACCTGAGACGCAGCGGAGACACGCGTGTATATCTTACATCCCTTGCTGGTGGACACTGCTGTCCCATCTAAATGAAGATGGCATGTCCCGCCTCACCCTCTGGTCCCTCTGAGCCTGGGCGAAGTGGGTGGGGAGCCTCAGCTTGGCGACGAAGGCGAGGGTCTCACGGACGGTGAGGTGAGGAAGGAGGCGGTCATCCTGGCGGACGTGAGCGATGCTCTTCTTCACCAGCTGGGGCGTGTTGGGCTTCCGGTTGATCAGGATCTGACCAGACGTCATCGTCCCGCCCTCATCGCGGCATGTGATGATGTCCAGTAGAGACGTTTTACCACAACCTGGGAGAAGGACATTTAAGAATAGGAAAGATCAAAATGATTCAACTCTATAGAAATCAAAGGCAGGTCCAGGAAGTAGACCGATCCCTCTCCTGCTGCTGCTGCTGGAGTCTCAGGGTGTGCATGCTTTTTATCCGATGATCTTATTTCCAGGAACTTTTAGCTTTTAGGTGCATGTCCCTTGTGCCCCCCCCCCTCCGGGTCTCACCTGAGCTGCCGATGAGCGCCAGCATCTGTCCGCTGTGGACCCGGAGGCTGAGGTTGTTGATGGCCTTCTGCTTGTTTCCCTTTATCTCCCACGGCAATTTGAACTCCGACAACCTCTCGTACCAGGGGATCTGAGCCGCCGTGTCCACCTGGGGACGCGTTCAGACACGCTTATAGTTGGGCCGACCTTTGACAGGTAAAACAGGAGAGCCGATAGCCGACCTCATAATGCAGGTCGTTGACCTCCAGCTCATTGCATCCTCCGCTGTAGGTGAAGTAGAGACTGCTGTCTTCCTCGGCTGAGAACAGCTCCGTGTCCTGGTGCTGTCAAGCGGAGGACTTTTTTAAAATCATTTGTATTTTCTGACGCCGCTTTAGCATCTGCACGTTACATTTGAATTTCTGCAAACAAGTGTGTCGCGCATTTGTGCAAATATTTACTGCAGCCCAGCTGTGGCTCCAGAGTCCACCTGAAAATCATATTTTAAGGCCAGCTTCAAAATACTCAATTATTCTAAAATGGAAGTAGACATTCCCAAATGAAATCACATTCACATATATTAAAATATATTTGACACATTAAACATGAGTTATCTGATCTGTGGGCATTTTGAACAGATGTTACGGCATGTCTTTGACTTTTCTCTCAGTGGAGGTGAAGTCATAAACGATGCCTTGCTTTATCGAGGGATCGGCGGCAGCTCTTCCCGATGTTTACCTGATCTCACCGCTCACCTGCGTCGAGCCATTTGTGTCCATGATGATGCAAGATGCTGGTTGAGCGGACGGTTAAAGGGTCAATGCCCCTCTTTTCCTTCCTGTGCCCAGTTCCAGTCTCTCTCCTACTACCAGGGTCTGCTTTATTCCCGTCCGTCCTGCTTCTTCGTCTCGTCTCCTGCCACACTCCTCCTCGTCTCCGGATTCATGTCGTGCCAACCCTTGACCTGTTCTCCTCCGGCAGTCGTATCGTTTCTGATCGCCACGCACAATTTGAGGACAGAGGTGAAAGTGACAACTGTCAGTGGACTCGGCATCTGCGTTTGTTTCCCCTCCGTCTTCTTTATACGGCTCCAGATCAAAGTTCTCTGAGATAGCGCAACCTTCGCCGTGTGTTTATGGCTCCTGGGAGACATCGCTGTCCTCACACTGCTGCGTTTGACAGGGAATGTGTGCAGAGAAAGCGACCTGTGGGACACGTGGACATGAGGGGACCGGTTTAAGGGAGACTCGATACGGCACTGGTTGGAGACATGGACAGATCTTACTCGATACGGTCGAGCCAAGAGGACAGAAGCAAAGCCACAGAGTCCTTTAAGTTTGTGTCGGAGGTGAGGAGGGACGTGTGGAGAGACGGAGGAGAGGAGCGAACCGAGCCCTCCAGCTGTCTCAGTGTCAGCAAGATCTCCTACACGGTCAGGTAAATGGACAGGAGGTGGCTGAGAGACAGATGGGAGGACTCAAATCCACCAAAGGACCGTAAACATATTCTGTTATTACATATCCGTCAGGTCTGCGTTCAAACCCAGTCGTGTGTGTGTGTGTTGCAGCGAGCATGTAGGTCCATGGTGGGACTTACCGTCCTACAGGAAGCGATGGACTCGCCAGATCCTCAACGATGTCTCCTTCCATGTGGACGGTGGACAGATCATGGGTATCCTGGGGAATTCAGGTGCGTCCTCAGCTCGGTCCAGAAAGCAAAGAAACGGCATGTTTTCAGGAGCTTTAAGGTTTAAAGGATCTAAAAACTTTGTCTGGAAAAAGAAATACTGAAGACTATTTGAGATCCACCCGGGAAATGAAATCTAAGTCTAAGTCCAACTTGTAACCAAGGAAACCACCAAACGTGTGCAAAACACAAAACGTGACAGCCCAATGATGCAGAAACGGATGCAACCCCTTCCTACATCCCTCTCTTCACTTCTTGGAGGAAGATAATGCCCATTTTTAATCAGGAATAAACCCACATGGAACCAGATATATCCTGTATTTGTTTTCTTGTGTCTCTCAGGCTCAGGAAAGACCACCTTGTTGGATGCCATTGCAGGGAGGATCGGGAACAGCGGAACGCTGCTGGGCGAGGTCTTCATTAATGGCAGGAAGATGAAGAGGGAGGAGTATCAGGACTGCTTCTCCTACGTGCTGCAGGTGAAGGAACGCCGAGCGCTTCGGCGTCGACACTGATCATAAGCATTAAATAAATGAGCTGCTTGGCGGAGGTCTGCGCTCTCTGAGTGCTTTTCTAGTTTACAGATATTTCAATCTGAAAGAACGAACTGATCTCAAATGTGAAAACAAAATGCTTTGGAGGAGGCGAGCCGTGGGCCTCGGGTTGAACTCGGGATGCATGTAGGGAAGTTCCTCGTGTCCAAGCGTCATTAGGACCAAACTACAGATTGAATGAACACACACCGTTTCACACAAACTCCTGAAACACTCCTCTGGTCTGTGGCAGAAACGAACCGCGGACCCTCGCTGGCCTCCTCATACATGTCATCTCTCAATGAGAGGTGCTGGAGTGTGTCCAAACCCTGAATTATAAACGCTGCCTCTCAAATCGTCTCCCTCTTCCAGCTGATAGCAGCCCCCCCCCCCCCCCCTCTGCTCCCTAAGCCTCGTCATTAACTTCCCCCCGCTAAGCTGCAGATGAGCCCGGCGATATGAGCTCCTGATATTAAAGCCATTCGGATGAGAGACCGAGGAGAGGTGGGATTGGTGAACGAGGGTTCAGCGGGTCCGTGTGAGGAAGGCGTGCGTCTATCTGGGGGCGCGCATGCATCCTATACGGAGGGACACAATGTATGGCAAAAAGCGTATCTGCTGCAGCACCAGCGTTTAAAGAATCATTCTAGATCAGGGGTGGGCAAACCTTTTGACTCGCGGGCCACAATGGGCTCTAAGGGGGCGGGGCCAGGAACCGATGTTGGCGCGTTTGTGTGAATATAAAGACACGACAGGAACAGACTTAGCCTTTTACAGGGAAAAGGGAAAAGGAATGAGGTATAATTATAATAAAATGTAATTTAATTATATATTTTGGACAAGTTTGGTGGGCCGGATTAAGAAGCCCCCCGGGCCGTAGTTTGCCCATGACTGTTCTAGATAGTTTGATTGCTGACGGATGCTGTCGCTTATCTCCCCTCCGAGTCGAGACGTTGAAGACGGCTTCGGCCTCAAGGAGCGCAGAAGCAATTATAGAATGTATTCCCAGTAGAAATAAAACATCCGTGAGATCGTAGTTTCCTATCCGTGAGATCGTAGTTTCCTATCCGTGAGATTGTAGTTTCCTATCCGTGAGATCGTAGTTCCCTATCCTTGAGATCGTAGTTTCCTATCCGTGAGATCGTAGTTTCCTATCCGTGAGATCGTAGTTTCCTATCCGTGAGATCGTAGTTCCCTATCAGCGCCTGTTCTTCCTCCAGAGCGATAACCTGCTGAGCTACCTGACGGTGGAGGAGACGCTGACCTACACGGCCCAGCTGGCCCTGCGGAAACACTCGGCCGAAGCCATCAAGAAGAAGGTGCGTTCCAAACAGGCGCTCCGGTTTAAAGAGGCTTTGGGATTATGAAGGTCTGTAAATCTAATCTGCAGGTGTCGGCGGTGATGGCCGAGCTGAGTCTGACCCATGTGGCCCACAACGTTATCGGAGGCCGGGTTTTCCCAGGGATCTCTGGTGGCGAGAGGAGGAGGGTCTCCATCGCCAGTCAGCTCCTTCAGGACCCGAGTGAGTCTCTCCCCTACGGAGGGTTCGTCTCTCGATCTTCACCGACGTCAGACATTCAAAGGGGCGCTCATGCCGCAACGTCGTCATGATGATGACCCAGAAGAAGAGAGGGGAGGTTTTGAGGCATGTTGTACGCAGTAATATTCCGTACGTATACCGCAGGAAGCGACAGAACTGGAGGCAGGACCGAGTTCTCCACATGTCTCCTCCGAGTTTTAGAAGTTCCACAGTGGAACACAAAGGGATTTATGCGAGTGAGGAATAAGGAGAGGAGTGAGAAAGGGACAGAGGGAAAGACGGAGAAGAGTAATAAAAGGGTGGGTTATCGTCACGCCACCAGGAGAATGAGCAGAGACCATCATCTGGCTGAGTGTGTCTCATCCCAGGTGTGGTTTATCAGGTCTGGGGTCCTCCAGGGAGGACGAAGGGTCTCAGTCCTCATTGAGGATTAGAATGGCCGCGGACACACACACACACACACACACGCAGTCACACACTTTGTTCCTATTTGCTGCCTCGCCAATCAACCAGGAAATGAATTAATCTTGCAATTAAAGCATCGGCTAATTCCACTCTGCTTTTCATAAAGCAAAGAGGCAATCTTTTAATTGTCCTAATTAGAGCAATTAACTAAAAAAAAGAGCGAGAGAACTAATTTATCTTCACAAGTGGAGTTGGCCCCGCTGAGAGCCGCTGCGTGCGTCAAAGAGCGTTTAAAAGTTTCCAACTAAAAGGAGGAAAAAGAAGTTCTCGTTTCTTTCCTTTGTTCTCTGCGCTTCAATGAGTGACAGGCCTGAAGGAGGAGGAGGGTGATGATGATGATGATGATGATGATGATGATGATGATGTCATTTGCAGGGGTGATCCTATTGGACGAGCCGACCACCGGCTTGGACAGCATGACGGCCAATCAGATTGTGGTGCTGCTGGCCGAGCTGGCCAAGAGGAACCGTATCGTCATAGTAACCATCCACCAACCACGCTCCGAGCTCTTCAAGGTGAGCTCGGAGCCGAAGTGACGTTAAAAAGAGAAACTTTCTTCAAACAGATTTACACGTTTTCCCGCCCTATTTTAAAACAACGTGCACATGATGAACGACGTTCCGCCCATTTCCGGTTCCCTTTGTTCATAATATACAAACATTGATCCATAAACGTCCTGAAAACAATTCACCTTCCAGGTGTTCAGCAGAATAGCGATCATGAGTGGAGGGGAGCTGGTGTTCTGCGGGCAGCCGGGGGAGATGGTGGACTTCTTCGGCCAATGCGGCTACGAGTGTCCGGAATACTGCAACCCGTTTGACATCTACGGTACCGGACGACGGCCCGCGCCCGTGCATTCACACGAAACGAACTGTGTGGCGTGACCTTAAAGCCGCTGTCGTGTGTCACACAGTCGACTTCACCTCGGTGGACACTCGCAACAGCGAGAGGGAGGCGGCGACCTTCAGCCGCATGCACGAGATCGCCTCGTCCTACCGGAGGTCCGCCGTGTACCGGAGCATGCTGGGACAGATGGAGCGGAGCCTGCAGAGGACGGACAAGCCGGAAGTGCCCTTCAAGAGCAAGGAGTCGCCCAGCGGGGCCGCCAAACTGCAGGTTCTGCTCAGGTCAGTGTTGAGCAAGGCTTTTTATTTTTATTTTATTGGAACAAATGAAAATACAGATTTTCAATGAGGATAGGAAATATAGAAACAGAATGTAACGATACTGAGGGGATAACTTAGCATATGTACAAACAGGAAGGAAAAAAAACTTTCATTCAAATACTGTATGTTACAAAAAAACTTTCATTCAAATACTGTACATTACAATGTCCAGCCCGGTCCCTGTCCAGCCCGTTTATGTGAAGTTCATTGACTTTTATTTACTGTGTTTTTTGCTTGTAGACGGACAACCAGAAACCTCTCCAGAGACAGGATTGGGGTTCTGATGCGCCTGTCCCAGAACCTGATCTACGGCCTCTTCGTGGCCTTCTTCGTGATCCATTTAGACATGGACGTCAGCAAGGGCGCCGTGCAGGACCGCATCGGCATCATCTACCAGTGCATCGGGGCCTCTCCCTACACCGGCATGCTGAACGCCGTGGCTCTGTGTGAGTCCGTCCAACACACATCTACACTCTGCTTTCTGTCAACTTACACTTACACGCGGTTTCTGTTCAAGTTATGTAAAGTTCAGTTCTGATCTTGTCAGTCTGTGTTTTGTGTTTGTAACTTGGTATTTGTGTGGCCCAAACACAAGCCGTTTTCCTTTTTCATCTGAGAACTTCCCACATTAAGGTCAAAGATCGTTTGTTACCTACATTATGATGACATGTATCACCTCTTAAAGCCCATCTCCACATTTACTTGATGCCTTAGGTCAGAGTTGGGCAAACGTTTTGACTCGCGGGCCACAATTGGTTCTAAAATTTGACAGAGGGGCCGGGTCGGGAACAGATGGATTGAGTATTTGTGTGAACTAATATAAATGACATGTAAAAGACATTACATGAAAGGATTTGGCCTTTTACAGGCAGCATTACAGGGAAAAGGTCAAATTAATGGGGTTTAATTATAATACAATTTAATTTAATGATATAATTTAGACAAGTTCGGCGGGCCGGATTAAAAAGACCAACGGGCCGTATATGGCCCCCGGGCCTTGGTTTGCCCATGCCTGCCTTAGGTTATGTTAAAAGATTATATCGACAACGACGTGTGTTATTAACGCGCATGAGGTGATGATCTGTTTCCTGTTCCGTGCGCACGCAGCCGAGTGAGCTGTGCTTTTAGAGTTCTGTGTTTCATAGACACTGTGGATAAGAAGTGTGATAAAACACTGACTGGAGCAGAAGTCACGGCAGAATTAAAAGCACCCAGACAGCTGGGGGGGGGGGGGGGGGGGGGGGTCAATAAAGACTGATAGGATCAAGGTGAAATGAGGCCTCCAAGAACACTGGGTTGCACAATGAAAGAGAAATGATCCATTCCCTGCTCAACAAATCTGTAGCGAGCAAGTAAAATAAATACTATATTTATACACATTATGTATATAAATATATATGTATACACCCCTGATTCTTTCAATTAGGTGAGTATAGTGTGTAGAATACAGAATAAAGGTTGACATCGTCACCCAGCAGGTCCTCGGTTCTGACTTCCTCCTCTCTGCTCCTGCTCCCCGTGTTCTGTGCTTCCTCTCTCTCCCCCCGTCCGACTCTCCCCCGGTTTTCCCGAACAGTCCCGGTGCTACGAGCCATCGGTGATCAGGAGAGTCAGGATGGGCTTTACAGTAAATGGCAAATGTTCCTGGCCTACATCTTCCACATCCTGCCCTTCAGCATCATCAGCGTTTTCATCTTTTCCTCTTTCCTTTACTGGTGGGTACCTGGAGCGCCACGTTCATCTCCCTTTAGGCTTTCATTGATTTCATGCTCCTAATCCGTAACATTTAAACCATTAGCACTAACTCTGTTGTTTTCCACCCAGGACCGTGGGGATGCATCCCGACAGCTTACGCTTCCTGTGTTTCAGCGCCGTCGTCCAGGTGCCACACATCGTAGGTGAGCTGATGGGCAGATGGCTGTCACGTTTACACCCTTTTTATTTTAGCTTTAGCAGTGTGTCTTGGTGCCCCCCCCCCCTTCAGGTGAGCTGCTGACTGTGGTGCTGTTAGGAGTGGTCCAAGACCCCAACATGGTCAACAGTGGAGTGGCTCTGCTAAACATCGCAGGGATCTTGGTGGGATCTGGCTTCCTGAGGTGAGACAGCAAACAATTCCACGGAGGCGGCGTCTCCTCCTCGTCCTGCGGTACCCTCCCGAGCGGCCGCAGAGGTCGTCTCCTTGAATCGGACTTGATGTCAAGGCTTTTATTCAGGAAACGTGCCCACCGAAGACACCTTCCTCTTCCTCTTCCTCTCATCCTCTCATCAGAAGCACCCAGCAGATGCCGCAGATCTTCCAGTGGCTCAGCTACCTGACCTTCCAGAAGTACAGCTGTGAGCTGCTCATCGTCACCGAGTTCCAGGGACTCGACTTCACATGCAGTGAGTCGCTTTCGCCACGGGACCGCGTTCCGAGTCCGCCCACCTCTAGGTCTTATTTAGAGCAGTCGGCCTGCGACTCGGCATTAATAGAACACCACACCTTCCACTTGAGACAGCGTTATGATGGAGGTGGCCATTTGTGGCATCAATATTATGTTTTTATGAGGTTTGAAGTTGTAAAAGTTCAAATACTTGGCTTTGACTTTTGTGCCTGTGGAGGACGACGGGAATATTTTCCCTCACGGCCGAATCAGCAGCATCTTGAAACGCTTACGCTGACGGAACGGGAGATTTTAACCGTGCCTCTCCGTGTTTTGGCAGATGTTTCCAGTGTTTTTCCAGCAGCCTGTCTGATCACTTCAGGTGATCAGATCATCGACGAAGGCTATCCCGGGGCGCCCTCACGATACACACTCGACTTTGTGCTCCTCTACTCCTTCCTCCCCGCCCTCCTGCTTCTGGGCATGATCAGCTTCAAGGTTAGAGACAAACTAGTACGCCATTAAAACCACAAACATGGAGGTTTGTATTTTAATTCTGAAGATCCAAAGCAGGGAATTAAATAGCCGTTTAAACTGGTTCTGCTACTGAATGCTGCTTTAAACGACGACCCAAACAGACGCCACCTTAAGACCTGCATAGATGACACAGGCGGTTTCTGGGTGAAGCACATATTTGCACTACCGTCAATGTTTCAAATGTAGCTATTGCTAATGTAAATGTTGATCTTACACTGAATGATGGACTGTTTATGCACATTCTAGTGTGAAATGTTTCATGCCGTTCTTACTTTTTATTTGTTTGGATGTGCTGATTGTGAAACGTCATGAACAGGAAGTGATGTCTGTAAAATTCTTTATTTTATCCTCTGTATACAAATGTTTTTTCTATAGATTTATCTAGAACTACAAATATCAAAACGACAAAAAACCAAATAAATAAATTGCTGTATTTGCTGAATGTGTCACCACAAAGCCGATTTTCATTTCCATGTCTTGGCTGCGTTCCTTTTACACTGATCCAACTCCTGAAAAGCAGAGAGCAGAGAATGGGATGAAGAACACAATACGAACCCCTCCTGGTAAAGAAGGTGTTGTTCTTGCGTGCAGACAGTCGTGTAGATATATTACACAGATAACACTGTTTATAACACCAACAAACCATGATCAACACTGCAGCAGATAGAAAATGTTCAAGGACACTAAATATCAAACATGAATTGAGGCGCGCTGTTCCATCCTGCAGGTCGGGAAACTCTCGGGGTGACTTTTGTGCTTCTCAAGTAAGTTTTTATTTTTACATAAAACAGTAACAGAATAAAGTTGAATCCAGATTTTATTCCTATCACTGAAAGACGTCCGTTTCCAGTCTGCTCTAAATGCACATAAAGTTGTTTCTGTATTCAGGTGCAGTAAACCTTTAGCACATTTCTCTTATTGGTTACTCAGACCAACGACTATGGCAGAGCGCCATTACTGTAGACAGACAGGTTACTGCAGTTCAGATGCACCGAGGACGGTCAGCGGCGAGGCTGCTAATCTCTGAGGTTATAACTGCAGGTAGATTATAGGCTGTTAATGACATAATGGAAGAAACACTACTTGCTTACAGCTTATGGAGGCCTGGAGGTTACTATGGAGCATTGCACCTGTTTAAGACGGGTGTGGCGCCGACTACTTTTAAAGTACTTTATGGTGGAAGTGTATTTATGGGGTTTCTGTCCAGCTCCCATCACTGATGAGGACGATAATAACAATAATAATAATATCTGCAGCATTCCTCCAGTAGCATGATGTGCCAATACTATCCCAATACTTCACAGATACACGGATTACCTCCGCCGATGATGTTATGTTTTCGCCTGCGTTGGTTTGTCCGTCTGTTTGTTTTATTTGTCCGTTAGCAAGACAACTCAAAACGTCCTGGACGGATCTTGATTTTTCATTTCATAATTAAAAACCCCCATTTACAGATTCAAACATCAATTAGAATGCAGCTTCCAAAGTTACTTCCTCACTGGCTGGATGGGTACTTCAAGTACTGAAACCTGTTGAGCCCGTCCAGAGGATGAAACAAACTCTGTGCTAATTACATTTATAGAACCCAGAGCGGGAGAGAGCCGGCAGCTAATAGAGCATGCGTTTCAGTAAACCTGTTTGTGTGACGGAAACGAGCATGTGCCCGGTCTCAATGTATCACCTGGTCCTTCTGGGCTCTCATGGCATCGATCTGAGGCTCACTGTACTGAGGATCTTTGGCTGGATCCTTTAGTTCCTTCTGCTCACTGGCCTTCTGAAAACACAAAGTCAGAAAGAGGTTTAGCCAAAATACACATCTAGAAAAAGAACACAGTGCGTGTACATTATTTTGCAGAGTGAGGACGTTCGTTTCAGTGGCCAGTAACCGAACTACCTCTGGGGGGAAGACGCACTCGTAGATTTTCCTCCAGAGGTCCTTTGGGTTTTTGGCGTGCAGAGAAGGGATGTCCACATCAGTTGTAGGTGGAGCACCTAGAGTCAAGTAAAGAAACATCACAAACATCAGCCCAGCCTGCACATGTCATCCGAAGTCAAGACATACAGAGTACAATTCAGTTGCATTTCCGCCATTGGCCACGAGACGGTGATGTGCTCACCTATTTGACTGAAAGAGTCAGAGCCGGCTGGAATGATGAGAGGCTTGGTTGAGTCACAGGACATAGTTTTGCTAATCACAACACAAAATAAAAAAACACACACAAATAAAAATAAAGCCTTAGACATACAATCATTTATTTTTGATTACTAAATAGGTGTGGAATACATTTTCTCATCATCTCTAGACTCGAGAATAAAAGTATTTTGAGCTATCACTTTAGAAATAGTTGTGTATCGAGTGTGAATTACACAAATCTCATTATTCACAAACTTTTTTTTTTTTTAACAACACTTTTAAACCATGAAGGAGAATTGCAAATGGGTGATGTGGTATGTACCGGTACTCGGTAATGTACTCCTCACCTTTTGTCCACACCAAAAGCCAGATGGGAGAAGAAGCTCTTGGTTTTGGACATGAGGCTCTCAGACTTGATGCTGGTTAACTGAAAGAATAAAAAAAAAGAGACCAGGAATAACAGCAGCTAAAGAAATGGAGGTCATGCTGAATGGGAATCGTCTACAGATTCAAAAGCACACTCACAATAAGAGACGCTGCGTAGTAGTGGGCAACAAAACGCAGGGTTTTACTGACCACTTTCCTCTTGTCAGAGTCAAGTTCCTGCAACACAGACGGAGAAGAAAGTTAAGACAGGAAACTCTTCTGGTAACATTGAGGCTGTGTTTCACCTGAAAGATGTCGTATTTGCTGCCAATGATGAGCAGAGGAACAGGAAAAGGACTAATCAGCTCTCTGTCCTGTTGACAGAGTCACAGTTAAATCAGGATACGTCACATTTTATACTGAAGCGCAATCATACATCTTATTTCCCCACCATGTGGTAAGATTTGAGTTTTTTTCTTTGTATTATTACTGGTCATATTTTAATTTGTTTAGAGCCTGGCGCATGAGCGTGAGTCATATAGTTAACCTAGACTGAACAAAATCATCACAAAGCATGTAATTAGCTAAAGGCCTTACGGGGTAGTCTTTCGGTAAGACGCGTGCCGCTGAGTGGAAAAGCTGGTGTCGGGCTCCGGGTTTGGACTTCTGCTGCTGCTGCTGCGCCTTGGAAAAGACTTTCTCCAACTGAGATCGTGCCACCTCCAGCAGCTTCTCCGTGGTTCCCCACAAAGCGTTGGGTTTCGACAGGTCCAGAATGAGGATGACAGAGAGAGACCTGAGAAGATACAGGCAGGACTGAGTGTTCTCACGGCGTTACGCTCGAGAAACCCACTCCTAAATCCAAACGGATTCTTCGGAGACGTCGTCATAATATAAATAGAACACACAGCGAGAAAACGGTGAACTAGCGAAGGAGGCAAGACTTCAGGAATCTGTAAGTGACCTACGCCACGCTGACGGGAGTGATGGGGATCTGGACCAGGTCCGACAGGGAGCTCCCTCCTCCTAGCTCCCATACGTGGGCTATGTCTTTAGGCTGAAGGAGGAAACCAGGGCGGCATTATCTTATTGGAAGATACAGAATACGCACAGAAATATGTCTAAAAGCACTTCTGCAGGATTTACTACAACTAAAACACGGTACAATAATTAGTGTAAATATCACATGTGATATAAACGCCTACGCTGGAGTACTGCAAGTCATGATGAATGAATGTTTACAATCAATTACATTGTCATTTGCGGCTCTTTACAAGGGATAGCTCCTTCAATAATAACTGAAATGAAACTTTTGTGGATTAGTCGATGTGTTTGTCCCAAAAACGAGGTCAATAAAAGCTTCCTTACTGTATTGTGTCCCCTGGCTCTTCTTCCAAAAGTGTACTCCAATGCAAGAGTAGGTTTGGATGCTTCATCCCTGGTGGATAAAAAGAAAATAGAATGTCTAATGATAGAATTATTATTATTTTCATTATTATTGAACGGACTGGTTTCACGCTCGATTCGTTCATTTTCACGCTCATATTAAAACACTCTCACCTGTCAAGGCATCGCAGCAGAATAGACGTTTTACCCTGGAGAAGACGAAGGTGTGTTTACCCTGCGTCATTATGGCCGATACACAGTTATCCGGCACGGTAATAAACGTACCCCTGCTTTGCTCCCCATCAGAAACACGGTCCTCTCAACCAGCGTCCCACCGCTTTCTTCCTCGCCGTCTTCAGCCTCCCGACTGCGGACCTCCTCCGCAGCTAGCTCCCATAGCGTGTCGGAGCTAACGAAGCAACAAAAGCGACACGCTGTTCATAAATGTATGTTATTATTTATGTCATAGTTTAAAAAGTTTAAATATTAAACTGTTCCCTACCTTACTTTCGGCATTTCATTACATATTTTACAAACCAAGTTGACAAACTAGCTAAGCGGCTAAAGTCGTTACCGGAGCAACAGCGCATTTTGATGATGCAATGTTTTACGGCTCAAAAGGCATTGTGGGAAATGTAATGCTGAGAACTGATACTTTTGAAACGCAAATAAACATTACTTAAAGGATCTAGAATACACTTCTTTTTGCATGAAAAGCAAAGCAAAATTAAAGCATGTTATGTTTGTCATATCTGGTCGCAAATTGGACTTCTGTAATGCACTTAGAGTAGAGTAGGCACTTCAGTAGCTATGCTATTCCCTGCGAACTACCAGGAGAAGATACATGGACGCAGTGAGGGAGGACATGAGATGATGTGATGGACTGAAATGTGTTACATTACAGAGTCATCATCTTAGTGGTTTGAACAATAAAAGAACTCCAGACAGTATGGGCATAGTATAATTAAATATTTTAAGTTCAAATATAAGTAACAAAGACAAACTTTCAAATCAAACAAAGTTCATTCCCATCTAATCTAACACAATACATTTAAAAACAACTAATTATCCATCTTCCACCACTTATCCGGGGCCAGGTCGTGAAGGCAACATCTCAGCAGAGGTTTAGCATTCGGTTTAGAGCATAGATTTCTTCTTATAGCAAAACAGGTGAAACTTCAGAGAGGAAGAAAAAAAAAAAAAAATTCCACTTAGCGGAGGTCTTTAAGTGGGTATTTTTCAGGAGATCCTAAAACAAGAGTACGGTAGGTTTACTTTGAATCATGGATGAACAGTAATGGCAGTATCTTGTTTTTGATCATGACTTTTTCCAAGGCTGGTCACAATATGGTACATTTTCTAGTAAAAGGTCCTCTCTGGGTCGAAGCACTGTGTATGAGAGAGAACACATCAGGTAATATCAAATCCAAGTACTCACTCGTTTATATTTTTATTTACATAAATATTACTTTCTAAAATGGGGAGAAAATACATACAAAGTCTGCTTTCTCCAACATGTTCCATTTGTAGCACAGTCTGTCGAAGACAAATTTCCACATCTAATCCCATTTTGATCATCTGTAAAAAAACAAAAAAAACAAAACAAATGATTTAATGACATCCAAAACTTGTGTGCAAAATACAATACTGTATACAATACAAAGGAATTGTGTTACATCCTGTTGCCACTCTTATTGTACCTTTTGAATATTATCTTCAGAAGTTTCATTCTTATTTTTCCGGAACTCCTCGTTGACCTTTAATCTTGCAGCTTAGAGGGGAACAATAATCGATGCATTCTGTTGATTTGTTTGGTCAGAATTTCTTGATAAACATCATCCAACACCCAAACGAGAAACTAAATCCACTTTAATATTCACCTGTAAGTCCATTGACATCATCTTTGAACACAGCCATCCTTGTTCGATGCAACTTTTTAAACACGCCCAGGACCTACGTTTACACAAACATTTAGCTTTCACAACACGCATTTTAAAGTCGGACTAGATACAACATCAAAGCCATGTTGTTTAAAATGGTCCTTTTCACAAATAACAGAACCTCACCTTCGATCGTGTGCCCATCTTGCTGACTCCGGCTCGCACTTCCGCTATCAGAGGAAGTCCCACCCACCCAGTGAACGCTATTCTCTAGCGACCAATCACTGCAGCTCTTAAGATGACGCTTTTTTGTAACCAATCAGCGGTCGTTGTATTTTTTTACGCAACCGAAAGCAAAGCAGAGCACCCAGCCGGAGGACTTCTTGCGCCAACAACATGGCTGATGAAACGGACAGAGCGCAGTGTGCCAAGCCGGGGGGAGACACGCTATTTGGAAAGATCATACGCGGAGAGATACCGACAAACTTCATCTTTCAAGATGATCGGGTACGCTGCGCAACTTTCATTCATGAATGCGTTGAAGGGCGGACCTGTAGCGCGAGCTTATTGCAAGTGACGTTGAGCTAATGCTATCTCTGCGCTAGCTTTGCAGAAAGTGCTGCTTCGTTGTAATTTGGTAAATTATTGTAACTTCTCTCTCTCTCGCAGTGACGTGATTTTACTAGAAATGTTACTTTACTTACTTGGCTTCTGTAAACACATCTTTATATATTAGTAAGGGAAGTCAACGTAATTCCTTTTAGTGCAAATAAAGCTGTCAAATTGTGGAATTTGTCTGTGTAACCAGTTTATCCACTGTACGGCGCCCCCTAGTGTCAGAAAGTGATACCGACATGCCCCCGGTTCACTCATTCAGGCACCGGAATTGACCGTTTTGTGGTCTTCCACGTGTTGGTTGGTTGTCTCAATATTTTGCACAGGTAACTTGCGATACTATAATACCGTATGTATTTTTAGGTATACAGTACTGTACTTGTTTTAGCCATCATACTGCAAGTCCACATTTAAACCATTACAAAACGTGGCACTAAAACCCTTAAAGCTGCTTAAACAGCTACGTGGAGGTCATAATACAAAGTATTTACTGTCATTTTCTGAACTTGCACCACATCTGTCTGCGTGGCCTAAACGGCTCCTCTTCATTCGTGTTTTCTGTTTCAGTGCGTGGCCTTCAATGATATTAACCCCCAGGCCCCCGTGCATTTCCTCGTTGTCCCCAAAAAGCCAATTGTTCAGCTGTCACAAGCAGAAGAAGGTGACGCTTCAGTAAGTGTGTGTGTGTGTGGTTTTTTTCTTTTACCTTTTTGCAGGTTTCTCAAACTCTCTCTGTCTCATAGTTGTTGGGCCACCTTTTGTTAGTAGCAAAGAAGTGTGCTGAAGAGAACCACCTGTCTGACGGCTACAGGGTTGTCATCAATGATGGACGGGATGGAGGCCAGTCTGTGTACCACCTCCACATCCACGTCCTTGGCAAGCGCCAAATGGCGTGGCCTCCTGGTTAACCTCCACCTTCCAGCACAGACCGTCCATCCATCAATATTGACTTCTGTTGTCTGACGACTGCCACAGTCCAGCTTGGACTTTAAGTCTGCTTCATGTGAACCATGCATCAAACAAAAACCTGAAAATGTGTCCATAATAAAATGGTCTGAGTCTAAATGACACGGCAGAGTCTTCTTTGTGTTTTATCTAAAATTCCTCCCGACAGACTCATAAGAAATGCACGTTAATAAAGTACATATATAAATACAATTACAGTATTACAGTACAGCAATTACAGAGCATTCTTAATGACAATGTTACTGTTAAAAAAATCAAATTAGTCTTTGAAGATTGCTTTTCACGTTGTCTGGAATAAAAGGGGGAACAAAGCATTTTCAGAGCGTCTGTTGGTCTCAATGGCAGCAATACCTTTTCACAAATGTTGGTGTATAAATTTAATCCGATAGACATAAATGATTGATGCAGGGTCAAACAGAACAAACGGCTGAATGGCTCTCTTTTATTAACGGTAAGAAACAATGCAGGTAGTTGAAGAAATATAAAATGCATGAAATGTTCACAAAATATTAAACAAATAAATAAAATGGCGTTTGTTTCTTTACAAAAATAACAAGATGACACTTAGATTTCAAAAATAAACATGTACCTATCATTCACAGTCCCCTAACTTCAATTGTTTGATAAAATAAGGTAAAAAACCCAAAACATTATTTGTACTGAGAGAATAGTTCCAAAGAGACAAAGGCAGTCGCTTCCGCTATCGGGTGAAGCGAGATTCAAACCACGTGACGTATGACGCAGCCTTTCTCTGCTTCTGTTTGACGAAGCACAATTTGATTTGCAAAAGAAAAGAACAAGATCTTTTTCTTTAAATCTCTGCCTCCACTGTCAAAATGGGCACTTTGAGACATGATGCAGTGCACTATGAAGTACACTATCAAGAGAAGGAAATGAACCGGTCTGGTACCTAAATCCACTACTGCAAGAGTGTCTAAGTACTAGAATATTTAAGTCTGTCTGAAAACCATCCTACTCTAGAATGCGGACTATAAACAGAAGAGAAAATGGCTTACTCGAATAAGTCGGTGAGAAAGCCGTCTATTCAGTCGACCGGGACAGGAAGCCTTACCAGCAAAATTCATGAAAAGAGGAGCGTTTCTGATATGTTTATACTTTTCTGAGAAAACCCCCCCCCATCTTTCCTCAAAAGTTTTCACATTGAGGTATGTGTTCAGGAGTATAGAAATTGATTTTGGAAATGTCATTTACTTTTAAAAAGAGATGAGAAAACGTTTCATTTTATCGGGTCTTTTCTCTGCTCATTGTTGCTAAAATCTAATTCACACGACCCAGAATCGACCTCAAACCCAATTCATTTTGTACTGCAAAAAAAAGGGATGGGACGTGAATCTCAAAGGCCAAGTTACACGAGCCAAGAAAGTTGAATGAAGATTAAAAAAAAAGAATTCGGGGGGGGTAGAAAAAAAAAACTTGGGACATTCAGAGAAAAAGGTGAAAGGTGTAGACGAGGTGCAATGAGGTGGATCAACTGCTCGAAAATGACAAGTCAAATAGATTTGTGATTATTGGGGAAGAAATGATCGACGGTTTCCCAAACGCTGTTAATATTATTTAAAACTACCATTCAGTATTAGTACGATCAGCACGGACAGCAACTTGCAGGAAGACGGCGCTCTCCTCCTGTACACGCTACTGGAGTAACACTTTTACCACTACTGAGAAAAGACGGGAAGGAAAGAGCGAAACGAAACGGGTGAAGACAGATGTGGGGAGGCACTACAAATCAGTTTTAACAGTGTCGGCTTGAAAGACGCATCGATGGACGGTTAGAGTTCTGAAATATCTACAGATGCAATCCTGCATGGTTTGTGAAATGCGTCCGGCGTAAAGCGTGCGTGGTTCGCCAGCGTAGCTACTTAAGGCCGCTGAAATATATTTATAATGACGAGAGTTGATAAGTCATCGGGTTGTGTTATATTTCGACATTGTGTTAATAAATGTTACTTTACAATGCATTCTGCTTGTCTGAAACTGTAATAAAGTCTTAAAAGTCGTAGATTATTTGAGGGTGAAGGGGCTGCTACCGTCGGGGATGTGTATTAAGGCATGTCCTTAGCTTCGGTAGGGTCCAGACACATGGAGAAGGCAAGAGGAGGGTACGACCACAGAGATCTGTCCGTTGGGAGAGCAGCCAAGGCAGCCTTCGGTCCGTCAGGAAGTCAGTCTGGCTAACGAGAACGACAAGCTGCAACATGAAAATCTCAAAGCGAGTCCGTCCAGATCATTCGTGAGGGACTTCCTACTCAGTGGCTCCTCCATGATGTGTCAGATGAGATTGAACATGTTTTCTGCAGGTCGTTTGTAGCGCTTCATTCTCACCTGACTGAATTCATCTGCATTCTGATCACATCTCGCCAACAATCCTTCACTTTGCTTCACTGTTGTGAATGGGGATAACCAGCTACCCAAACTCCACTCATGTTTATTCACATAATACTGATCTCAGGGAGACTTGCCGTTCACTTCTGCGCGATAGCCTCCTTTCCAGTTGGCCGCATGCGGTTGAAGGGCAGTCCTCCCATCCCCGGTAAGCTGAGACCCGGACCGGGGTCTTGTGCAGTCTCTGCAGAGGAAGCCGGAACCCTGGCTGTTGATCCTCCGGGCCCAGGAAGGATCTCTGGCAGTGGCTGTTTGGCTGGAGGTGCAGATCCTGGACTCATAACAGAGGGGGGAGTGCTTTGGGCGGTTTTGGGCTTTGTGGGGGTCGCAGGGCTGGTCAGGCCGAGATTAGCCAGGGCGTCCAGAGTCCCGTCTGGGTCTACCATCGCATTGATCACTGGGACGGAAGCAGGGAGAGAATCAATGTGAGGAAGGCTTTGTGTAAAGTTCATGTGGATTTAATGAACAAATTGAATTAGGAATACTCGTGACTGAAACAGCAAAGCTTGTTTCGTGTTTCTTTATTCGAGGGTCACGTGACTCTACCTTGAAGCTGCTTCTCTACCCTCTTCAGATCCAGCAGGACTGAGGAAATCTCCTGAAGAGAGGATGAGGGAAAACAATAAAATAGCATCTCCAGATAATCCTCCACATGTCCTGTCATCAAATGTCGTTCAGAGGGACGCGCTCCTGTACCTTGTTGGACGTTTTCAGGAGAGGCATTTCACTTTCAAATCGTAGTTGATTCTCAATTTCATCCCATTTTCTGTCCTTGTCCTTAAACAAGATCCTGGATAGAAACACACCACAGCACGCACACTTTCAAACCACGGCGGTGCTGGGAACACTGGTCCACTTGGATGATATATCAATGATGATTAATACCTGATTTTTCCTGCTGTTTTGTCGACGCCATGTCTAATCTTGGTGGACAGCTGAGAGACTGAATGGAGCATCAGGCTGTCCAGTACAGCCTGAAAACACAGAGAAGAAGAAGTGACGTTTGATACATGTTGTTCAGGAGGTGATGGTTGATGAGTCAGGACTCACCTCCTCTCGGTTCCAGGTGCGTCGCCTTAGAGCTCGGGGCTCGTGACCCTCGGGAGCGCGGGGCCGGAGCTCTGGCGGCTTACCGTTGATCTCTGGCACCTTATTGGTTGAAATCACAGGTGGGATCTTCCTGAAGTTTAGACTCTCATCAAACACCCGATCCACCAGCTGGGCAAAAACAGGGAGAGGTGAAACTCAAAAAAACCCTTCAGGGATGATTTTCAGCCATCAAAGAACAAGTAAGGATTTTAGACAAATGGAGGAATTAGGAAGTGTCAGAAAACGAAGCAGCTCTAAATCTGTAACTGTCCAGCCCACAAAAGTTAAATATTAACTGCATTAATCCCCTCGTGTCAAAAAAATAGATGAAAGTGGAGCCTGTGAGTGTGGAATAAATTAATACCTCTCACAATAGATGAAAGCAATAGACAGGAAGTCATTTTTATCCAAGCAACACAGAAGGGATGGCCAAGGCACAATGGAGGCGCAATGATAGACAACGATAGAAGAAGAAGAAGAAGAAAAACGGGCACCTTTTTCATGCTCTCCTGTATGTCCGCCTGCGTGGGACGTGCAGCGCCTACCTCTTCCCGGGTGTCGATGGCCGATCCCGGGGTGGTGGCGGCGGTGCTGACGGTGGTGCTGGGCGCCGTGCCAGATGAGCTGACGGAGTCGATTTCGCCAGCCACATCGTGGATCTCGCGGGCCAAGACGGCCAAGTCCTTAGCCAAGTCCTGGCTGATCCTGCGCACACATGGGAATAACCTGTTAACCGTCAGACAGATGGAGGAATTCTTTAGGACAGGCAGGAACACATGCAGCTTGCATCAGCAACAACAACAACAACATACATATCAAAATAAAAGCTCTTAATAAATATAGCTTTAAAGCATCATGTTCAAACATTTGAGTAATAAATATCAATGCCATCTGTACCTGGCTATCTCCTCGCTGTGTGCCGTCCAATCCCTGATGTACTCATCTTGCTCTTTCATGCGGTGTTTGATCCCCGCCCCGCCCGGACCCATCGCGCCGCTGCAACCCGGGCTCGCGGTGGCGCCGAGCCTCGAGCTGCGATGTGGTACGAGGTGATGAGGCCGGACGTGGGAGCGCCCGCCGTGCCTCTGGGCGTTCTGGCTGGAACCGAACTCCTCCTCTGACGTGGAGCCGTATTCGGGCGGCAGACGTCTCCACCTGCTGCTACTGGATACTGCAATGTAAGAATTAATAGAAATAAGATTCATATAATGAATATTTCTGCGGTTATTTAATTGCATTTGTTATTAATTAATTGTTAAGTAAAAAATAAAATAATGAGCAGGTGGCGATTAGTGGCTTCATATGTTGATTACACGTCGATGGTGCATTTATGTAATGGAGGCGTTCAAGGAAGTGCTAACATATAATATTATTCTCTGTTTATTCAAGCAAACAAATAAAGATCAAGCACACTGAAAGCAGCGGGAGCAGAACCATCGATACTATCAGCCACCAAACAAAGGGATCAGTCACGCTGCTTCCCGACGGTCACGCGCCACACACATGATGAGACCGCTTCATGCTCTCTGAGGCTCGAGGGTAAATGATGAATAAAAGCCTCTACAGGGGGGGGGGGGGGCAGTGCTACACAGCTGTTTACTAGCTGGTTTTGAGGCTGGAGCTTTTGTGTTTTTCTAAGTTCAGACCGAAGTAATGTTGCGAGTCGAGTCACAGCCTTTCTACACGCAACATGTTCTCTCCCCGTTAACGCCTCGGGTCCAGAATTGGCTGCAAAAGAGTCCAAAATGAGTGTATGGAACTATCGATAAAGCATTCGGGTCTTCATCACAGCCTCATTCGAAGGATGGCATTGTTCACATGATAAAATATGCTAGAGCTGGGCCACGGTACGTCGACTTAATAAGAATAACTGGAATTTATTTATGTGACGAACTTAAACAAACAACCACATTTTAAAAAATCTGCAAATTGGGAATGTGCCTTCAGAAATAACTGACGGTTCACGGTTTCTTTGACTGTGACCCAGGTCTGACACACACACACACACACACACACAAGGCTTAATCAACGTTCTCCAGCTCTGGTACAGTACCCATCAGCTCCTCCTCTGCACCAACGCCCTCGGGTTCTGGCAGAAAGCTCTCTGGACGATGACAATCAACGCACATGTTTTTCACAACACAGCGGAAACGTTCACAGACAAATGTTTGCGCGCCACACCGACGCAAAATGAGGCGTGTTGCACACCTTTTTGAAATTCCTAAATAAAGTAAACCTTGATGGAAAACGTACGTTTCTCTTCTTACTTTTCCTACAAACCCGGATGTGCGGCTCACCTGTGGGCGAGCAGTATCCGGACGCAGTGGTCTTCGTCTTGCCCTCGTTCAGCTTGGACACGCTGTTAGCCCTCATCCTGGGAGCCAGCTTGTTCTCCGTTGGCGTTGATGAGCGCAATCCCAGCCGCAGAGCGGTCTCGGCAGAGAGGCGGGGCGAGGAGGTGGAGCTACGTGCCATTGTGCACTCGGAGTCGCTGCGGGCCGAGATGGAGCCCAAACGGTTTCTGCGCGGCTGCGCCAGCATGTCCAGCCGCGACAGCCCCCTCCTGCCGGGTGGCGGCTTAGAGGTGGAGCTGGTGGTGGAGACCTCAGAGGCAACAGACACTCGATCTGCATCAGCCAGGTCTGTGTCAGATGTGTCCCCCAGCCGGGCGCGGCGAAGCAGGGACGCCCTCGTGGGCCGCGGCTGAGGCAGCGAGGCCTGCTTGTTCAGGGAGGAAGTCGTGGCGGCCTGGAGAGTGCGGCTACTCCTGGAGGATCCGCCGATGGAGGTTTTAGTGGACCTGCTGTTCCCCAAAGGTCCGGAGTATGTCTCCTGGTCTGACGAGAGAATGTCAGAGATGGGAAAGGAAGACGTCTGGTCATCGTCTGTCAGATCCAGAGAAGGCTGGCGAGCTCTGGAGGAAGCAGGCGATGGCTGAACGGACCGCCGTGCCTCAGTCCGGCTTGCCCCCTCGCCAGTTGTCGTTTTAGACTTCCTCTCCAAGCGTTCCCGGGTGCTAGCTTTAGCGACCTTGGAAGCTGTGCTCATGTTGCTCTTCTCCCGGTGCATGCTGCTGAGGGAACGCCGTTTGTGCTCACCGCCACTCGATGCCTTCCTCTCTGCCTCCCCAGCCAGGTGACTCGCTGCGCTGGCCGTGTCGACATCTGACTCGGGAGAGACGGAGTTGGTCCGCGGAGCGAAGCCAGACGCTAAGCCCCGATTGGTGGTGGCTGCTCTACCACTTTTCTGGTCCAACTTGTTTTCATCCCTGAGTTTGGCCTCTAGAAAAGCCATGACCGCCTCAGTGTCCTTCAGGAGCGTAGCCGTGTCCATGCTGCCCACCGAGTCGCTGCGCTCACGCCCATTGCTGCCTCTGTTAATGCGGGGGATGAGCTCTGATGGGACATTAGCGCTGGGCTTTTCTACAGTGAAGCTGTCCTGGCGCACAAGAGGCTTCCCGGATGTGTCTCCTCCTTCACCTGCTCCTCCTCCTTTCCGCTCCTCTGACCTCTTCCTATGCTCAGAGCTACCAGTGCTCAGAGCTGCCTTGGATGGAGAAGAAGTGGAGCTTCGCTTTTGATTACTGCTCATCTTCCCGTCCTTCGTGGGAGTCGGCGACTGCCCGTCTCCCTTGTTCTCTTTTTCCTGTGGCTCAGTGTCTTGCTTCTCCCCGATCTCGGATCGCAGTCCTGGTGCTTTGGTGACGGGTTTAGCCCGGGGGTCATCCACGGGGAGCTGGGGGAGGGTTCTGCGCTTATGGTCGGTCAGGCTGGAGGAGGATTCATCTCTGCTCAGGGATGCTCCGGACTCAAAGGCATCAGCTACAAGAGAGAGAAGAACAATTAGCTAGCATTCATTTACAGTACATTTCAGTTCATAAAGTCGTACCATCTACCCAAGCGTAAAGGTTAATTCTTAAAGTGAATGTGTACCGGTACCTCTCTCTTTGTGGAGGAAGGCTGCTGTCTCTGCTCCTGAGCCCTCTGGGTCTGTCCTGGTGTGATTGGCAGCTAGACTGGCCCACTGGGAGACCCAACTGGGGTCACCAGGATGAGCCTGAGGGGAGCATGCGAGGAGGTGGGGGTGATAAGAACAAGAAAGGACATTCAGATCAGTCGATTAGTAACCACAATAATCTTAAAGAACAAAAACCGGCGCCGTTTCCTTATTTTACTTTACACACTAACCTAAATGATATAAAAGACTCGACAGAAACGCTGCACTGTGGACACACTCTTATGGTTTAGCCTGGAGGGGCGAGGATGTCTCTCCTCATCTTAGTATGAACTAGGTCAATCTCAGGAGGACAAGTCTCCTCGCATGAACAAGCTGGAGGAGGAGCGCGCTGAAGTCATGAGTTACTATGACTCAGAAACGCTGTCATGATTCTAATAAACGAGAAATACAACGAAACAGGAAGTCAAAGGGCGATTTAATCTGAACTAGCAACACTTCCCATCTGCATTCCAGTAATCTGCACTTGTGTGTGGGTGAGCATGAAGAGAAAAGGAGGAAGACGGAAGAACCAAAAGTCCAAACCCTAAAAGCTTTAGGGTTTTCTACCTCTTTCCCCGTCTCCCTTGCCTCCTTTGCTTTTCCTTCTTTCAGGTCTGACAGAAAAGAGGGGTCCAGGTTCTGCTGCACACCAAATACCTGCAAAGATAGGAAGATACAAAAAGGGAGGAATTGATGCCAATGTGGGAAAAGATGGGCATTTAATGCAGGCAGATCATGTTACATTATGAATTGAGGTACTGCCATACACACCAATCAGCCTTTATCATGTATTAGAGAGAAGTAGTGTGTTAATAATGATATTCCACAGAACTCTTAAAGAGGAAAGCAGCTAAAGCACCAATCGGCATTTAAAAGTTAAGTGCCATGGCAACAATCAGAAGTAACACAAGCATACGCCACCAAAAGGCAGAGCGGGTGGCAGCAGATCGTCTATGAGCAATGTGCTAATTAGCGTGTCAGCTAATTACAGGAATTAGCATAACAACACTTGCAGTTTGGAGTGTGATGCCCGCTGAACAAGTTCACTAACTATATCGCTGCTCTTCCTCAGATAATACCTGCACACAACAATTAAAATCTCCTTAAGCTGTCCTTTGTGTCACCGTAGCAACCTTAACAGGCAGGAATGTCATCATATCAGCAAAATAATCTACATGTTGTCTGTGCCATGAACTTAGTCCTGGAGGCTTGGGGGCATTATGGAGTTGTATTTAGCTCTGTTGCCCCAAAGGAAAGACGGTATCTTGTTAGAATCGTGACTGAGATGAACATTTTGCGATGGCTGAAGCAGAAAGACCAAACAAATCTCTCTGAACACTCGTGCCTTATCTATCAGGCGCCGGGCCTCCTCTTCCTCTGGGTTCCTGTTCTCCAGTTCAATAGTATATGTCCCCTTATCACTGTGGTCGTCTTCGGCCTCCCCTCCAGCAGTTCCTGCGTCTCTCCCCACGACAGAGGCTTCCTCGCTGGGGCTGGTGGGGCTGCCTGTCGCCAGTCCGGTGCTTGCTGAGCTGCGGCCGATGCTCGTGTCCTCTGACCTCTGCTTGAGGAGGACGCGTGCAGCCGTGGGAGCGCCGGCCGTCACCGTGGCCGGTATGGGAGCTGGGACCTTACCTGAAGGTGCCCAGAAACAGAGCTGTTACACAAACACGCGAACATATCGTGCTTTCGTGGAGCACTAAGACACGGACCGGATTTGTTTGACTTAATTCGAAACTTGAAGACATAATCAAACTTTTATCACCTGACTCTGAAGCTGTAGCAGCAGAGGTGGAAATGCTGAACACCTTGGGGTGACAGGGGGGCTGAGGACACAGTCCCTCCACACCAGATCCTCCCCCTAGTAGAGGTGCAGTCTGGGAAAAGGAGTACGAACGGCGCTTCCGAGGGTTTTCCTCATCGATGAACTCGATCATAAAGGCGGTGCGTGAGCCGGCCGGTCTTGTCCCACTCACTGTGATGCTCCCTCCTCCTGCCGCTCCCCCCGCGTGACCGTGTGCCGCTTTTAGGCGCTCCTCAAGGGCGTGGCGACGGTTGGCGAAACGCAATCCCAGTCCATTTTCTGAGTCACTCTGGGTGCCGTCCTCGTGTTTACTGCCTAGCAGGATACAAAACAGAGTGGAGCTGGATATTTATATATATACAACATTTTATATATATACAGCTTTACTGTAACGTGCACTGAATGCCACATTCTGAACATCAATGCTGGGTTTGATCCGTTTACATGGACTGTTTAGGGTCACCAAGCTGTTTAAACATCACCAATGTAGAGTACAGAACTTGAAAGACAGGGAGACTTCAATGAAAGACAATTGCGATTTGCATTCTGGGAATTGTAGTGTTTGTTTTTGCACTTTTACAGATTTATTTCTTCATCATTTACTTCTACGGCCTTGCAGCTCATCACGTTCCTCCAGCCACCTCTTCCACCTTTACAGCCTTCTATCAGTGTTTGAAATGTAACCAAGCATGCATTTCATTCAGAAGAGGACCCCCCCCCCCCCCCCCCACGGGTCTTTGAAGCTGAGTGGCCCAGACAAAGAAGCCGTTGGCAGGGCCAGAGAACAGAGGCATCTGTGAGAGTCCAGCGCTCTGCCCCGGTTGCCCCGACGTGACTCCCGGCGGCGCTTCCTCCGCCTGCTCAGCCGCACACACAAACGCACCACGCACACTAACGCAAACATCAATACGCGGAATTCAAATATTGAATAAATTGAACTTGTGTGTGAGTTTACAATACGCAAACACGATGGAAGTTAACAGAGCTTATACTACGCCTCAAGGAATTCAAACAGTGCATTAAATACTGATCTTGAATCCCAATAAAGAGCAGATTGCACATTTACAGTCTGGTATTGAACAGCATGCATAGAGCTGTAGAGCGGTACACACAGCAGTTAAACTATCAGCACAATTCACAGAATCAAAATGCATCCTCAACAGAGAGAAAGAAAATACTCACCTCAATGTTTACACATCAAAAGCTTGGCTCCAGTTGCCTCCTCTCAGTTTCCTCGCTAGAACCGTCTCTGCCTCGCAACTACGACACACCCTGAGCACATCTAACACGCCTCCTCTCGCGCATGCTGCACTGCGTGTCTCAAACACACGCATGCAGCAAACACAGACACAATGGCCTTCCGCCACGCTCACCTCGTTCAGCACTGACATGCATTTCTCACACACAGAGAGACGTTTGCTGCTTGTGCTTACACATCCACGTGAACTCTTTGTTTGCATCATTAACACGACCGCCTGCCCCCTAACTGCTCCCTCTCTCTCTTTTTCCTGTTGTTGTGCAATCATTTTTGCTGGTGCTGCTGAAAATGCTGCTCTGGGCGCTACCGTGAAGTTGTTCCACCTTCCTCCTCCTCTCCCTCATCTATTCATCGTGTCCGTTTTTCCACATCAGCACCGTTATTTTCCTCCTGTGACTCGTGTCAGGCGTGCAGCTCCATCAGCACAGCTGCCAAGCATGTCGCGCTAATGTCGTCTAATGAATTAGCCTCCCTGCTTTTCACTCCTGCGTGAAGCACTTCCACTTTCATGACCTCCAGTCTTCTGGTCCCTCCCTCCCCCCACACATGTCAGCATCATCATAAATTGACCTCCATTTAATTAACCAGCATGCTACAGCCTAGCTTAGCACGTCAACTCGAAGTCTTCGTACTGGCAGCACGTAGCGTTTCCTGGTGTTCCACAAAAACTCCTGGCAGCGGGACGAGGACAAAGAATTGCAGTGAAGCATGAAATGTACTCAAACCTTCCACAAAGGATGCAGTTAATCGACACAGTTAATCAGATTATTTTTTGATTTCCATCCCAGCAAAGCAAAACAAAAACAAAAAGACTTCCAAAGAAGCACAGATTGAAAACAACGTAATAAATAAATGCATTGATATGCCCTCCTCACAGGATAATATAAATTCTGCTCTAAATCCACTGAGGGATGGGGGTGAGGGAGATTCTACTGGGGCTCTTGCTAAGCCATATGATTGGTTTTCAGACCAGTAGCTAGTAGTTTAAATGTTTCTGCTGGCTGTAAATGAAGCTGGTTCAGAGGCGGGCCTTCCTATTGGGTGATCTCTGTGAAAAGAGGGCGACGTAATTATAACGAGAAGGAAACCTCCACCTTTTAGCCGCTTGAGATGGACCGGCACGTCGCTCTTGATGCTCTTGCTGTCGTCCTCTGTCGACTCGCTGCGTACCAGAGTGGGATCGTTCTGGGCCAGCCAGTCGGCCACCTTGCTCTCAGACGCCATCATAGCAGCTTGCAGCGTGCTCAGGTCCTTCCCACCGGCTGTTCCGCTTCCTGCGCCGCTCTTTCTGGAGTGAGGCCGGTGTTGGTCGGGTGTGAATTTCGACACATGGTCTTTAATTTTGACTTTCCCAGGAGAAGTGTTGTCGAACTCTATGGTGAAGGAGGCGTGGCCTTGAGCTGTGGAGCAGATGTTGCTTTTTTAATGTTAAATAAATACCATCGAACTTTTTAACACATGTTGGTTTGACATCTACAATAATTACTATGTAAATACACAAGTATTAGTGCCACAGGTCAATGCAATAGTGGTGTATTTATTAAGTGGAATGAGTCCTTCACCTGCAGCACTGTGAGAGGCCGTGTCCTCTGTGTCCTTGGTGGGAATCTCATGGATGCCATTGCTGGCCATGTGACCCTCCTTGGTAGGGATCTCAAAGTAACTGGAATCATGGGTGGAGGAGGCGTGAAGGACGTCGTCTTTGGCTCTCTCCCCTCTGCGGGCGTCTTTGCTGTCTGAGGTTGATAAATATGAGGAAGAAGAGAATGCTCAGACACGCAGTTCGACCTTTGTCAGTTTAAAGCTGTACAATCAGGTGTGAGCTTCTTATGTAAAGCAGCATGAAAGCTGCGTATGACGTGATGTCTGACTTTTCAAAAGCCTGTCAATGCATCGGGCTCTGATACGGTGTCACTAACGGTAACTCTAACAAAAGCTGAAACGTTAAAAGGTCAAACTGAGCTCAAATTGGATCAGTTCAATCTTGCTCCTCTCTTCAGCGAAGATGGTTCAGCGTTTATGGAATTTAATCTCATCTTCTGGGGAAAAATGTTGCCCCACAAACTACAAAATCATTAAGAGCTACAAACAAACACATAAATCATGTTACAAAGGACAATAAATGCTTGTACAGCTATTTAAAACCTTTTCTACATAAAGCATTTTGTTTTCTCATGCATTCACATTAACAAGCGGCGTCTCTGCGGGATCTGACAATGATAAATGATACTTCCAGAACTTAAATGGGGCCATCTGCTTCTTTCTGGAGAGCACATGTAGGAGCATAAGGCAACCAATTAGGTGTAAGAAGTAAGACACAGAAACTGACTTTGCAGAATATAATTGCTAGAGAAATAGTGGAATCTTATTAATAATATATTCAATAAATGTGGTAGGAGTAGCTTCACATAAACACAAACTCTGAAGTAAAAGCTTAACTTCAAATTAAGTATTAAAAAAATTCTCTTTTGCTTGAGCTGCTCTGCTGGTTTAGTGACATTAAATAGGACACAGACAGGCTGTATCTCTAGTATGTCATGCTACATTGACTATACCTGTATTTCACACTCATTGTAAGTGTGTCTAGATGCTAACTCAGCTCCCAGTGATGTCACCATGAAGTCACGAGACCCGTCTGGGAAGAAGCTACAGATTTAGCACGAGGAACAACATTTCTAATTAATGAAGCGCTGACTTTAAACGACTGAGGCAAAAACTGAAAGCAACAATCGATCCGTTTGTAACCTGCAGCGCTTCTCACTTCTAATTCTAATGCACTTTAGAGTGAAACAATGACAACTGGTCAAATGCTGCAATGTCTAAAAGAACAACGGGTCATAAGGCAAGAACAAGTGGACGTCAAAGCACCCTTAACATTAGCATGTCTGAATTTAGAACAACACTTACCGGAGAACGAGAGACTGGCTAGCTTATGGATGCCGCAGTATGGAGTGAAAGAGTGGTCTGTTTGCTGTGTGTGTGTATGTATGGGGGGGAGCTGGTGAAATGGCGTAACCCAATCGGCATCAGGGACAATGCACAGGGGAGGGGGGGGAGGGGGGGGTCTGAATACACAGTCTATTCACTAGGAAGGAGAAAAGGACACGCTCCCTGAATCTCTCCTCATCGCTTTCACTTCTGTTTTCCTTCACTGCTTTCTGAAGTTCGGTGTTTATTAGATCGGACACGGAAGGAGCGGCAGAAACACACCGCTCAGCATCTGCTTCACAAAACAACAACACAAGGACGCTTAAAGAGGGGCAAAGCGCTGTCCACGCACCGATTTCCATGACTTTTCCAATCTCCCATAAGGGAACAAAATCTAGAATCCTCAGAAAAATCTGCATGATTCCATACAGGAAGCGTTCACATAGCTACATATGAAAGCAGCTGCAATGAGCCAAATATTTCTGTTCGGGCTGGTCGAGACGCCCCCAGACGATCCATCCAGATGTGGCGAGAGATGCTCCAGTGTGTGTGTGTGTGTGTGTGATTAACCTCCCCCCACTCAACACTGGTCACGCTAAACCAGCCCGACACAGGCCGATTGTGCATCACTGAGCTTTTTACTATTGGTGTGGGCCGCCAGATGAGGGGTTCCCGTGTCCGATGGTCGCTATATGCACCTGTTTGAGCTAAACCGGAGTGCATGCGGGCTCTTAATAAAAGCCTTTGCGTGCCTTTCAGTACAGATTGTTACACGAACAAGCCCTTAGCCAGTCATCACAGAGCAAATGGAGAAATGATTTTTCCCACAAAATGGTTTTAGAACTTTTACCTTGAGAAAAAGCTACTCAGACAAACACTGAAGCATCACCTGAAAACCAACTGATGACACTCACACCCATGAATCCATTATTATCTGCACTGCGTATTTGAAACATAGTCAGAATTTGTCCCACCTGAAACGGCACCGTCGTGCTTTTTGCCGGATGACTTGCTTTCCTGTTTGAAGGAGTTCTCGTCATCTGCGTCCCCGTCCCCCCACCAAGACGGTTGGCCGTAGAGGGGAGTCCCACGAGGCAGTGCTGCGGCGTCCCCTGTAATCGATGCACCAATGCAGATGCATTTTAACAAAGCCTCCCTAAAAGTGCACAACTTTATGAAGCTTTTGAAAACACGGCATGAGCTCAGCTGCTCCTTTGTGTGTGTGTGTGTGTGTGTGTGTGTGTGTGTGTGGGGGGGCATTAAGGCCCCTCGGGGCTGATCTTGAACCACTGACCTATTTTCACATATGTGTGTGTGCGCGCTGTGTGTGCTTGTTCTCCCAGTTTTTCTCATGGACACAAGAGATTTAAACAAAAAAGGGACTTTCCGCTTGCTTCTCTGCCTCCATTCAAATCTGAGATGGAAGAGGGACCCTGTGTTAAATCAGATTGCACAGTGGAGACCTGATAGAAAACACGGCAGAGAGAGAGGTCTTTACCTTCTCCTCCTTTAAGTTCCCCGTGTGGGTTTGATATATCTGGGTAATTACAGACACTCTAAGCAGGAAGAAGAGGCCTACTGAGCGTGTGCTAACTCGGTGCTATAATGTCTGGGTGTGGCCTGGTTTTACGGTACTAGCATCGCAGGATTATATGCGTAGAACCACGTACATGAAGAAGGAAGTCATTAAACATAAAAGCAGTAGATGAGGGGGGGCTTGCAGCACTCAATGTTCATGTGTGATCGTCTGTGTGTGTTCCTGCAAAAGTGATCCCCCCCACTGGAACCTCGGCCTGGTCGGTGAATGCAACTATCATGGACGCCCTTAGACCTCAACCGCCTGTATCCTAAAACAGAACACATGTTGAATCGGTCTCCCTGGTGACCGTGCCCACCCCCTACTGGCCGGAGATAAAACACGACTAACTTCATCAGCCTCTTAATTCAAATGTTTTTTTTTACCCCCTTGGGGATAGAAATCCATCCTAAAGTAGTGACAGATACCCAAAAAGCAGTATGTGACGTACCCTCTACTTCACTGTGCCAGATAAGGCCCCTGAAATGTCTTAGAATGCTTGTGCATGAGTTAGTGAACATAAATGTAGCTGCCATCACCTCCTATCCTCTCCTCTGACTTGTGAGCGTCTGCCGGTTTGCTCTGTGGCTCTTTGGAGGCGGCGACCCCATCAGTCGCTCTACTCTCCGCTGGTTTTCCGCTGGAGGACTTGAGGGTCTTTGTTGGGGTCTTAGCCGTGAACTTGATTGTGGCCGCGGCGGATTCACCATTCGATGGCTTCTTGGTGAGCTGGAGGCCGCTGGTGAACTTTTCGTGCTAATGGAAGGATATGAAACAGAGCATAGTAGTAGTAGTAGTGAAATACACACACTGTATATTGTTATATGTGTGTGATTTTTTACCTTCAGAGCCTCCTCGGGCACGGTGAGCTCTCCTCTCACCACCGTGAACAGGTTGGTATGTGAGACAGAAAGGTTAAGGGAACACTGGTAAAAAAACGCTGGGTCACTGTTGCATGGATGGTGGATGCGTGGGGGGGCAGCAGACATCAGACACATGAAAGGATATCATATCCAAACCTCAGCTTGTCCTCCAACTTCAGGGTGATGTATATCTGCTCCTGGATACGCACATCGTTTACGAAGGTCTGCAAAGGGACGAAGAGGCAACGCCGCCACGTCAAAGCTAATCTAGAACAATAATTATCAGTGGAATGATTCCTGATCGCTGTCTGGTGTTCCACTTCCTGATCAATGAACTAATGGCTTCAGCTCCAGAGGAACTAGCATCTCTTGTTAAGATGTTATTCACCTGCTTTCTGTAATAGCTAATACTAATGTACTTAATACTTGTGTGAGTGTATGATTTGATTACGTGAGATAATTTCATAGTGACACGGGGCAGGGTTAAATAAATGTTTTCTTCATCCTGCTCCTTTTCAAATGGAGTACTGTTTTAAATAGTATGATTTTGTTTTTGTTTTGTTTTTTTTGTTTTTTCTGAATATCCTTTGTTTGATCTCATTTATGATCTGTTTTCTTTCCCACCTCTGTTTTCCCTCCTTCATCCCTCCATTTAATCCACACAACTGTGTTTCTGATGTAATAAACACTGTCTGCTAGTGTTTTCCCGAGTGTTATACAAAACTACCGCCTCCAGTTGGACAGGGAGCGGGGGGCGCTCTGTTTATCCACTGACTCAGCAGGAAAAAAAAAGGTTAGGTGGTTAATGACACAGCAGGAAGTGAGTCTGACTTCCTGTCTGAGAGTTGCAGAGGATGTGAAGGATACTCTACACATGTGTCCAACATGAGGCATCAGGAACAGCCTGCCGACGCTGTAACCAGAGTTCATTGTATCCCCCACTGGAGTTTATCCGGTTATGATTTGATCTTTTAAGTTACTGATAAAAATAACAACTCATTTTCAGTCGAGGATTCGCTGAACAGCCAATTTGGGGATTTCTTTTCCCGAAATAATTTACAAAATAGAGTAATGTCAGTCTCTATGTTGATTTAATTGGCGCTTCCATCACCATAGTTGGATCCGGACTGTGTCCTTAAGTCCCAATTTGCATAATTAGGTTTGACCTTTGCAAGTCTTCATTGACAGAGAGATCGATTAGTAGTGGAAAAATCGAAGCGTTTATTGAGCGGCAAAAAAATGTGTTAACCTCTGACCACACATAATCTCAGCTAGGGAGTTTTTCACCTTGAATGGCTTTGATTTTCTTCCTTTTTATCTCTGTATTTTCTCTCCATGTTCCTCCACCCATCATGCAGCCCCCTCCTCTTCGCTCTATTCCCTCCCGTCTCCACTCACTCATTCTTTTATCTTGATCCATACCCCTTGCCTTTTGTTTTTGCCTGCCGGTAATTCTATACCTGTACTCACCCCATTCAGGCTGCCGAGGTCCTTGACCTTGTGCTCATCAGCCCCAGCATCGTAGTTGATAACGGCGTGCTGCTTATCCACGCTGCGGGACTTCAAACAAAAGAGCAAAGCAGACAAAGCATCGATCAGCTTCACATTCAAGCCGCCCCCCCCCAAAAAAAGAGATCCTTGATTTACAAGAATTCCCATATTTTTTCTCATTCCAATCCAAAGTCAGTAAAAGAGCAGGCATGCAAGGGCACAGCAGATAGACAAGTCATCAGAGAATGTGTCTTGTGCAAGACTATGATGCTCATTACTTCCTCATCACAGGAGGATGAGAAACTAATGCAAGCAAAGACTATAAGAATAAAATAAATGAGCATTTTCACAATTCAGATTGAAAGCACAAATAAATGAACAAAACAAAGGGTAAATAAAAAATCCTTTGGTGGGCACACAAACATGAAAGCTATAAAGATAAATGAACAGGCTCCACTCGCCCATGGTTACCTGGCGACAATAAGGTTCAAGTAAACCTGGATCGGTTTCTTTGTCAAGTTTGACAGAAATCTGTTCAGTAATTTTTGCTTAACTCCGCCGACAAACCAAACAAGAACAAAAAAAAAACATCGAATACGGGGGACAAAGCAACCTCCTTGATTGAATGAACAAACATCAGTTAGCGTGGTGCGTGGATACTGACAGTCACGCACTCAGACGGACGCCGGCGCCTGTGAAACGCCTTCCGGCGGCAGAGCCCGGCTGCCATGGATGCGCCCTCCACACATGGCAACAGACTCAGCTAGATAAGATCTAACTCAGGCGGTATCTGGCCCACTTTCTATTAATAGTGCAGTCACCAGAGAGGTGCACATGTGCACAAGCATGGTCTTATTGCATGTATGCACGGCTACACCTTAGTACAAAATACACAAACGTAAAGGCCTATAAACACATTATGTATACTCAACTCAGTGTGTGATCTCTTGACTTGTGCAGTTGTGAATCAGACTGATCAGCAGTCAGCAGACTCGGCAGGCTATTAATAGCACCGAAGATCCCTCAATGACTGTCAGGCATTTATTTTTTATTATCTTCTGAAAGCCAAAAAACAACCTCCCAGACCAAAAGCCTGACGGTGGTTGTCTGATGAAGGCAGCGTCACTGACATGCTGTCGCTGTAAGTGGAAGGTTTGGTGGTTCAGGTCTGCTCACCTGCAGCATGAGCTCACAGTCGTCCCGGCCCACAAAGATCATTTCCCTGGGGAGTCGGTGACGCGTCCCCCCGCTGCTCACCAGGAACCACGAGGTCACACTCATCTCTGCAACCTGCTGCAAACTCTGGTGACACGCCGAGCAGGACAGAAGCATATTAGAACTACATTTGTAGTTCAACAAACAGAGCTGACATTCAGTTGATGTGAAAACAAAGAATGTAAAATGAAAGAATTTTAATCAATTCCTTTACCCGACTGTAAAAGAAAATCAATTACAGGTTCGCAAGTAAGAGCATTTTTTTTTTTTTATATTTCACAAATGTGGTGGTGACGACGAAAGCCCGCTCGCGTGTTGCATCTTAGCATTAAGCTAAGCTAGGTGTGTCACACACCTCTGGTGCAGGTAGCTCCACGCTGATAGGCTGCAGGTAGCACCACGCAGCTATGCCATCCTGAGAGCGGAAGGAGGAAAGAGATTATTTCATTCATATTTGTTTCTTTGCAAGTGTGTAAAGTACGAATGGAAGACAGCAACGTCGCAGAAATGTTTGCGGGATCAAATCACTCCATGGTTCATGTTGTTTTGTTGGTAGGGGGGTGGGGGGGGTGAGGTTGAGTGGGTGGTCCTGCAATGTGTCACGCCTCATCGTCTACGCCTGGATACCAGCACCGAGCCACTGGCCGCCCTGATGATTACCAGATGTTAGAGGAGGAAGTGATGTAGGAATGTTGGCCCGGCTCCCCGGCAGGACATTTATTTTCCCTCGTGCTTACCTCCTCCCCTCGCTTTCCTTCAGATGAGCTGGAAAGGAGGTCAAAGCCAACCGCTCTAACGTTCTAACCGTCCCGGCCCGGAAGACTGACACGCAGCAGAACTTACAGACGGCCATTTGATCCGTGGAGCTGGGATATAAGCCGCAGCACGGATCGGAGAGAAGAGAATCTGTTGCTTGTATTATTTCGAGATTGTCGTATTTAATGTCCACGTTATCACAGAGGTTTATACAATTTTAATATTCTTCACAATTAATTACAAACAGGCTTCAAAGTGAAGCTTTTTATGGTAATTTTAAGCAGCGCTGAAATCACTGGAACTCTCTTGTGTGTAGAAAACGCCAAGGGAAGCCCACCAGAGAAGGAATTAAAGGTTATTGAGCTAAGCTCTCACTCGCTTGAACTTTTAAGTACTCAGTATACCCACTAACTAATCCTCTTGGTAAAACCTTAATGAACGACACACCTCTTAATACGACAGTGAAAAGGGATTTTCATACAGTGACGAGAAGTAATTTGCATGATGTGATTTACTGAGGAACTTAACGACAGCTCAAATGTATGATTTTGTCATTTATGCCAAAATGGTGTTGTCGTTCAAGAGAAGGGAGAACTTCTGAGCAGACGACTGACTTAGTTTCATAAATACTCCGAACAGGAAGTACTAAAATTAGACCAAATAAACCATTAGTGAAACCCAATAGATATTATTCAGCCCGTTCTTTTTTAGTCTAAAAATGTCACTAAGAATTTATAGTAATTATAGATGTACCGGTAATACAATAAATGTGAGGACACGCTATTTAATTTCCTTAAATCTAAGGAAACCGTCACTGTCCAGATTCCACACTATACAACACGCCATGCATTATCGGCGAAAGTCTACAAAGAACAACAGCAAAATGCCATTATAGCATAATTAGGTGTAACTCTCCGTTCCCGCTCGAGCCCAAGCATCTGAAGGCCTGCTGTCTCAGTAACGACTGCACACTCACTGCAGAATGCAAGGTTGTGAGGAGACCCTGAGCATAAAGCATGCCGGCCTGTGCGGTGCCATTAAAAAGCCGTCCTGCTATCACACATGGAAGCCTTGCTCCAGCTGCAGGAATGCAGCGGTGGCTCTGATGAAGGAGGCACGGCCGTCTGCTTTACACGTGCGTCTTAGAATCCTAATTTGAAATGGCCAGGTCGCCCAAATTACAGAGCCTTCATCATTAGCCAATCACGTTGCTGCTGACTTTTTACATGATGATGATGATGATGAAATTATTTATTAGATAGAATGTTAGAGTACAAGTACAGTCACACAGTAGCATGTATTACAGTACAAATAAAGTCAAACATCCTGTCTAAGAGGAGCATTTCAAAAAAGCCATTGCGGTCTTGTTTCCGTTGAAAGTCCTTAGTGCATAAATCATCGACATTTAACAATACAATTTTCACAATACAAATAAAAATAATACCAATATTAAATTACTCAATGATGCAAAGTAACAAGCCTCCACCACCAAGCTGAATAATCGCTAAACTAAAATAATCATTCCTAATCATGACAGTGACTCTCATAATGTTGCTCAAGGAAAAACGAGATAACATGATAATAGCTGAACGATACGCCGAGAATAAAGACGTCATGGCTAACCCCTCACCCCCCCACCCCCGTGACTCACAATTACACACAAGTACATGCAGATACAAATATCATAAACACTAACAAAGAGATGATGAAGCCCCGTTAATCAGATGTACTGGCTGTGACTAATCGCCCTTGGAGTCATGTTTCCTTTCCATCAAACTGCTGTCCAAGCAGTCTTGTGTCTTTTCAACAATTCAAATCCATTCCCTCCTCTCCCAACTAGCCAATCATAGCCATTGGCTGAAAGAAGACAGGAAGTGATGTCCCTTGAGCGCCTG
Organism: Brachionichthys hirsutus; assembly: GCF_040956055.1. Taxonomy (NCBI): domain Eukaryota; kingdom Metazoa; phylum Chordata; class Actinopteri; order Lophiiformes; family Brachionichthyidae; genus Brachionichthys; species Brachionichthys hirsutus. The sequence continues at coordinate 11,640,418 of NC_090903.1, read as the reverse complement.
TATATTTACTGGCATCCCCCCCAATACGTTTCCTTGCTGCAACACGTGGCTGCTGCTCGCCAGATAGCATCTGGCTCAAGTCCGTATCCCAGGATGATGCAACAGCTGGGTAACCGTCAGCTCTGATGCCTCCGTCACATCGTGGAACAACCATGATCGCGGACTCACATCACACACACTCCCAGCTGCTGTGTGTGATGTGTGAAAGACAGCGGGAGAGGAAGTTCAGGAAGGAAGGAGGCAGGCCCAGAGACACAACTCATACTCTCACCATGCATCTGCCTAAATTATGAAATTAATCTCAGTGCAGCAACAGTAAAGCTTAGGTTTACGACCTCAGTTACGACGGGCACCTGGTCTACAAGAGCCATAAAGAGCCTGGTGATGCAACAACTTCTGTATGTGCAGTGCGTCCAGGGGAAACATTAATGGCAATCAATGGCAAACAGTCAATCAACTGAAAAGCTTTTAGTCGTGTGTTGGACTGGACCTTTGTGCCTTGTCGGCCTTTCCCAGGAGAAGTCCGCCGGCACTCAGTTTTTTATGACAGCAGCCAAAGCTGATTCCTCTGCTATAAATAGCACTCAGCGGTTACAGGAGCTGGAGCCTTGGCGGCCTTCACGTCCGAAGAGACAGCATTAAGGGCATCAAGTGTAATTTAAAGATGGCTTGGTTCCAAATATGTCGCTTTGTAATCTTCTATGTCCTTCCCGGTCCCATGAACCTGAGGCCACTGGCTTCGGAAGACTTGCGCTGCTGTTCCCAGTCCTGACCAGCAAACCCAACAACAAGAGTGGCCGATAAAGGTCAAGCTGGACAAGCGGCTCGTCCGTCCACCGGAGATCATCACGACAAATCTCATCAAAGGACGCCAGAGGACGTGGCACAGCCCTCGTCTGAGGTAGAGACTGAAGCAGAACAAGGGCTAGAGGGCGCAGATGCTCCCGGTGGGAGGCTTTGTGCAGGGGTTCTGCAGCCAGGCCGGCCACATTGCTGATAAAAAAGGATGTGCGTCTAAGGAAAGGCTATCAAGTCACTAGTGGATGCTGATGAAAGCAGTGACTGGCTCTGGTTGATGGGGAAGACAAAGTACTGGCAAGCAAAATGACAGATGGGGGGGGTGGAGTGACAGCGGGGGGGGGTACCTGGGATGCCTGGTGTCACCACCGAGCCCTTCGGAGGTGTCATGAGTCTATTAAATGCTTGCACCTATCCCTACTGGGGGGACGAGTGTTGTTCGCCAAACAAAGAAAAATGGAGAAATTAGTATAAGCATGAGGAAAACTAGTCGATATAACACCACGCTGAAGGACAAAACAAAAGCGCAGAAAATGGCGCCGTAAGAACGATGCATCCATACATATCAGACAAAGGAGACTGAATCGGCAGGCAGGTTTGGGGAGGAGGGAGACCTCCAGACCCTGAGGGGAGTGAAGAACAAACCACTTCAAAATGAGACAAGCTCCGGACAGACGTCCAGACAAAAGGCTTCGCAGTCCCCCCATGGGTAAGTCGACTGTAGATTCAAAGCGTGTACAGTAAGGGTAGGAAAGTCTATCGATCCTCTAAGAATCGATAAAAAAAAAAAAAAGGTCAGACTGAGCTTTATCTATAATACAAATAAAACAAAACATCAAAATATGTTTTGATATCTCAGAGGTCACAGGTGTGTTTATCTGAAACAATCCCACGAACCGCATCCTGCCATGAGACAAACGTTTTGATGAATGATGCAGACTGAGCAGCGTTTAATTCGTGCAACCAGGTGAATATTACACGCCGACATGAATCCCTTTCAACAGGATAATAGCATCAGACAGGCAGATAATATATCATTATGCCATTATAGCGCGTCATGCTAGCAAGAACCTCAACGAGCACGTGAGCACATGGATTTATGTGTGTTAAGGTGATCTGCACATGCAGCATGTAGATTATAAAAAAACAAAAAACCTGCTCCACGCAGCAGAAAACGCCATATGGTGCAGAAAGGCGGCCACGTTCATCACAGGAGCAGTTGGTGAGAGGAACAAATAAGTAAACATCTCCATTCAGCCAGCATCCAATCAGCCTGCTTCATTGTTATTACCCCCCCTCTGTGCTCCACATGCCCTACATACCCACATATGGAAATGTACACATGACAGATACCGGAGCTGTTCAGCATGATAGAAACAAAAACACTCTTTCTTCGTCCCTTTGGATTCGGATGGGGGGGGGGGGGCAGATAAACAGATAAAAAGCAGATTACTGATAATCCAAGAGAATTAATGATGCATGTGCCCTGCAGCATATTTTTTTCAACACAAATAACGTATTCTCAAAAGCATATATCCGGGAGGCTACGGGTAAATAATCAAATACATTTATTTCTGCCGTGAACACACTAATATGCAAAGCTTAAACTTTGACACTTTAGATGAATTACTTGGCTGTATTAGACTAAATGTCAGCTATTTTATTAACCATTGATACATAACATACCCTTATTCAGACAGCGCCTTCATCCGTAGCAGCAGCATAACACCGCATTCCATATAATACATAAAAACAAATCAGCTCAGTAACGATATGGAGAAATAAACAATTTCCTTTTAGAAGAATTAAGTTATGCTTCTTTCTCTTATGATACAGCTGCACAATAATAGCATCTTTAACGTCGGTACGTTCGCTACCGGCCGACGAGTTTTATTCCTGTTATTTGAGCCGGATTAAGCACGCTCGACCTCGGCAGCATTCTCAAACAGACACGTATAAATCAGCCCATTTTGAAGCCAGAGCAGACAGCTTTGCTCTGGTGATAGTTTCTTGGCCCATGCGTGGCCCATGCTGAGCAGATAATGACTGGCCATTAAGGAGAGCGTTAGTGTTTTACCGACCGACCCTGCCACGTCGTCTGTGACAATGAAGCCCAGAGCAACGGCCTCAGCAGCAGAGGTGAACTCTCTCACATAGAAATCTACACTGGCAACAACCGGCAACGCTAGCACAGCAAATGAACAATTGGAGGGGGGGGGTGGGGGAATAGAACCTGCCCAAATACGAGATCAATATCTGCAGTGGAAAGAATAACAGAATACCGGATACTCGGATCAGAGCGTTCCACCCTAAAACAGATGCGAGGGTGACTTTTTTCCCTTCAGCAGAAGATGAATGGAAACATTAAAATAATAAATAAAACCCGACACACCAGAGAGGATGATGCTCATGTACCGGTAAATGATAAAAGATTGTTCTGCAGCGTTGCCTCTCCTCCTGTGCCTTTTCCTCACTGCCCTTCTTCTCTTTGTGAGTCAAGCGCAACAAGCCAGAGCTTCACCTTCATCGCCGTAACCTTTTTAAACTTAATGCTCCAATCCCAATTGAGATTCAAAGCTGTTTTTTTTTTTTAGCCGTCGCCCTTGTCCAAAGCGCTCAAAATTACAAAAATCAATCAACAGAGAATATTCGTCTATCAGGTTCCAGGAGGATGTTGTCAGCCACAAACACTCCCCGACCACTGAAGTAAAAAATAAGTCACTTCCCAAACTTCCGACAAAACACAATGGATGTGGATAGACTGAACAACAAAGTCCTCCATGCTCTATAGGCTACAATGGAAAATAGGTTCATATTGCTGAAGGAAACTTGGGCTATAAATGTGCAGACACTGCTGATCTTCTGAAAGGTTATCATTAATAATGAACCAGAACAAAT